>NC_058113.1:27943128-28020628 GCF_914725855.1 Thunnus albacares | reverse complement strand
GCGAGATGGCAAAGTTTGTCTTGTGACCCTGAGAGACCAATTAGTCGGCACATTGGAGAGCATAGGTTGTGATTTTGGTTGTTGTTGTTGTTGTTTTTTGCTGTGAAATGATATTAAGAATGCTTCGTCACTTTTCTTTAAAATTGAATTATGCTTTTGAATCATCAGTTTTATCGCTCCTAGTAGAATAAAAACGTCCAGGGAAAGATGTTGTCTCTTCTTTAAAATAAAAAAAAAAAAAAGAAAGAAACCTCTGTATGTTTGCAACCATCTCAGTTTTGTTTTGTGTGTTAGGGTTGTGTTCAGGATTCTCTGATTATTAAAACCCCTAACTGTTGAGTATTTACTGGGAGTTTAGAGCTGGGCTGTGCCTCACTTTGCTGAGACTGATATCTCGGCTAAAACCATTAATCGTCTTTCTTTACCACCTCGATAATTATCGCTGTAGCAAAAT
This sequence comes from Thunnus albacares, assembly GCF_914725855.1. NCBI lineage: Eukaryota > Metazoa > Chordata > Actinopteri > Scombriformes > Scombridae > Thunnus > Thunnus albacares. The sequence goes on along the minus strand of NC_058113.1, from coordinate 28,020,174 downwards.
AACAGCTCAGCAAACAGTGAAATTATACCTGTGGTAGGGAGCAGAGTAAATACCTGTTTAGCTGCCAGCAAATGTATTTATTAGACTGCCGCCAGTAAATAAGAGGCCTGTCTCGTTTTTTAATGTGTGGCTCTTTGGGGATTCCACCCCTCCACACCCCGCCATCTCTACCTCTGTATGAAATAGCTCTGTTATGATTGCTAATAGAGGAGAAAGATAACAATGATTCCCAGCGGTTTTTTTTTTTTCTTTTTGATGACATGTTGCAACTAGTTTGGGAAAAAAAGAAAAGGTTGGTGTGTTAATAGGGAATGCTGCATTCCAGGGCTCAAAAATGTAAGAAAGGGCCCCCCCCCCCACACCCCACCCCACCCCACCACCACCCCCTCCCTCCCTCCCTCCCTCCCTCTCCGACAGTTACAGACATACCACCCTGGGTGAATACTTAGTGTGTGATTCGGGAGTTAGAGCTCATTTTGTCATTATCTGGAAAGTTCTTTATATTATAAAAAAGAGAGAGAGAGACTGGTTAGTAGAGGGTGGGGGGCGGGTGTGGGGGGGGGGGGGTGCGGGGGGGGTTATGTTGTCCCAGCATGTTCGACTGCATTTATTCTGGCATATGCTTTGCATACTGTTGATCCAGATTCCTTGGCTTAGTGATAAAAGCGTCACATTGTTTTTGGGTCCCTCACAATCAGCCCTGTTCACCGAATGGGTTGGCGTGTTCTCCCCAGGAGATAAAAGACCCAAAGTCCGTCATGTCGGTTTTGTCACGCTTTAACAAAATGACATCCCTCCTATGTTAGTTGTTTATTTTTTTTTGTTATTTAGCGTGCTTCATGCTACCGTGGAAAATATCATTTAAAGAAAGCATGTAAGTTTTCACGATTCAAATCACATTATTACAGATCTCAATGTATGTTTTTTTTTTTTTTTTTTAATTTCTCGAGAGGGAAAAAAAAAAAAAAAAAAAAAAACTCATTGTCTTTTATTCCGATGCTTGTCTTTATCCGATCTGTGTAGGTTTTTCTGAATGCTTTGTTCAGGGAAAAAAAAAAAAGAGAGAGCGATTTAGAGGAAAGCGCATCCCGCTAAGATCAGGTTGTTAATACCCACCCACATACTCCAATGAAACAATTTCAACACATACTGTATTCTCTCTCTCTCTCTCTCTGTCTCTCTCTCTCTCTCTCTCACACACACACACACACACACCCTTGCCTTATCAACTGTTTTGTTCGTCAGTGGATGGATGATGCATCCTTTGACAAGGGATTAAATGTGCAAAGAAAAAAAAATATGTAGATAATGAACCACATTCTCAAGTCTGCACCTCTTATTTAATACTTCTGCATAAGCCTCGATATTAAGCGCCGTTTTTTTCCCCGCATGCTTATATTCCAGCATCACTTCTCGCACACTGAGGCGAGTAACACCATCCCATCGCCTGCCTTCATTTCCTTAACACTCTCAAGAACTCCCCACAAGGCCGGGGTACTGTGCCCTTCACCGTCTCTCTCTCTCCCCCCACCCCCCCCCCCCCACTTCAGGAAAAACCCAGCAGGACATGGCAACCTTTCTCACCCCTTCAGTCTGTCCTCTCTCTTTCTCTCTCAGTGCCACAACGTGGAATAAGCCGTCTTCAGTATCTCTTACACACACAAACACCCCTGTCTTTCTAACTCTATTAATTGTTTATTTGTTGCAATCCACGAGGCAGAGATTAGAGTTTGATTAGTCGGTCATGTGATGACCCGGGTTCCAGCGAGTAGTGACAGAAAAGTCATTTCTTTAAAAAAAAAAACGGCCTTGCCTCTGATACCCGTTGATTGTTCTATGTCTAATTGGCTTTTTTTAATTTGATAAAGGCAAAGAGAGCGAGAGAAGGAGGAAGTGAAAAAACAAGGCAGGGATACAGTTTCGAATCTTTAAAACAGATTCCTGTGAGGAAGCTTGCCGCTGGCTTGAACTGGCCTCGCGTCGCTCAGCGGTAGAATAACCATATTCGACGTCGACCTTATGACACCGACGCTGACTGTTAAGTCAAGGTGCAGATTAAGGGCCCCGGACCCTGAAGGCAGAGGTGTTGTTCGACACTGCGTCAAAGCAACACCGTTGCTTAGCAGATGTACATGCGTCTGTGTGTGTGGCGTGCATCTGCTTGTGCGTGGGAGTTGCATTGTGTACAGTGCACACCACACGTCTAAAGGCTGCGTCTCGAGAGTGGAGAGTTACGATGTGAGAACAAGGGGTGTCGGTGGAGCCGTGGTTGTCGTTCAGACATATCGCCGGAGGAGGGAAAAAAAAAAAAAAAAAAAAAAAAAAAAAAACCCTTCCACTGTAGCGCAGTAGAGACTCGTTGAGGCCAACTGGCGTTAGGCCTTCCTGTCAGCAGACCTGAGGTGGAGACCACTCGCTCCGCTTCTATTTCTGTCGACTTCATGTGATTATAAAACAATTAAGCACTTAGGAGCCGACTCTCAGTTCATTACATTCCCCTTGTTCCTTCTTTCTCTCTTTCCTCCCTCCTCCCACACCGAAACGCGGACATATGAGAAATGTAGAAATCACCTTATTTCACTAGTAATTGAAAGCCACACTCGCTGTATGAGAGGCTAATGGAAAACATGAAACTAATTTGATTTGGAGGATATGTTCATTATGGAATATTCAGTCTATCTGTGCTTACCTCGTAACAACTGATTAAGCAATTTTTCATGGTCCTCAGATGTCTTAGGGGGGAAACATTAATAAACCACCTAGACCCTGAACTCAGTAAGAAGTGATTCTAACCCGGCCTGTGGTTGTAAATGTGTGCATGTTAACAGTCCTGCAGGGAAATCAATCACATCACACGTAAACAAACAATGGTATTTCTGAGAAGACAAGCGAAGTGGGAACTTAGCCGACGAAATGATGACGCATTACACTCGTTCCCATCGTCTCAGTGTCTCAGATTTCCAGTTCCGTACAGTATTTTGGAGAAGTGGCCTTCATGTTACGTTCATGTGTAGGTTTCAAACATTTTTGAAACCCACGCCATGCCCACGTAACGTCCTACAAATGCCAAAACAATTTCTTTGTTCCAAAAGTCAAGTCTCGCTTTGATGTGAATCCATTCATGATAAAAAAAAATGAAGCCGGTAATTGTTAATAAATAAAATACCATCTACTCCAGCGCCAATACAACCCTTTTGTTTAGATAAGAGATTAATTTCATTTTTGTCACTTTTATTACTCATTTAACTGCTTAATGGTTTTGCACGGCATCTACTGTACACCCCCCCTCCACCCCCCCTGTGTTTTCCTTTTTTCACTGTACATGACATCTTATGTCTCAACAGAGGTTCATCTGTGCACCCACACTGATGCAGGCATGTTTTGACACGTTCCCCCGACAGATTATTAAATCCTTCACTGCCTTTAATAATACTATTATGTTTATGTGTGTGTTTTTTATTGTGGGAGACACTTTGCAGAAAGCTCAAAGTCGAACCAGTGACAGCGCTTTACCCCCCCATGCTGTTTGTGTTAGCTCAGACTGGATGCGCAGACTAATTTGTATTAGTAATCCAAATAATCGTATTAATGCCCATTAGAAGCATCACAAGTGGCGAGCATGAAGACATCACAACACCTACGTACAGTAAGTGATGGCGCCGGCTTCGCCTGACACAGTAAATAAAGACGCATCTGCATGCTGAGCCAACTATTATACGTTTTCTTATTCATTTTCAGTCTTTTTACCCCTTTGTGTGTTGATTATTAGTGTCTTTTTTTAATAAGACAAGCATAATATATATTTCCTCTTGAGACATAAATGTGGTTTAAAAAAGGAGGAGGCCAGATCTGATAGTTTTGATAAGACAGTACAGTACCTGTGGTGATACACACACTGAAGATGAAATGTATCTGCGGTGTAATGCTATGACTCCTGACATTTAAATATGAGGTGTCTTTTGTTGCAATTTAGCATTTGGTCTGTCATGTTTCTCATGTCATTTTTCATGTTTTCTTTACAAATGTAGCCAACAGGCACAAAATCCTGCCTGAACAATTACACTTGTGTACATGCATAGCTCACCACGTACTGTATCTCCCCGACACAAAGCCGCACTGGCTTGTAAAAACCCACCTTGAACAGAGCTAAATCTGTATTCAGCACATGATTATAACAGCACACAGCTAGTATTTTTAAAACAAGCTTTCTGTGTTTCAAAACCCATTTTTCCCTCTTTTCTGTGTGATACAAAACGGTATATGTTAATTGATAATCAGCAGTGTTGATTCAGTGGTGCATTCAGTGCAAATCTGTGCCCTTCTGGATGTCAGAGGGTTTTCACAGCCACGTCGGTGCCAACCTAGCTGGCAGTGCCGGCACCTGTTGGCGGTGCCAAGGCCTGGCAGGGGTTATCGATGCTCTCTGATGGTGCCCGACAATCACAGTGGAAATGACTGCGGCTGCTTGCGTCATGCCAGATAGAAAAGAGCATTTTGCCGACAATGGCTCGCTTTCACCGTCACTCCTGTTTTCCGAATGCTGCTAACTGTGGCCAAGGGAAAAAAAACAAAAAAAACAAAGAGAGAAACAGGAGCTGTAGCAAACATCATGTACAACATGTCAACGTGGAAAACATGTCAACATGCACAATGTTGTGCCGTGATGCCGTGCAGGTGTAGGTGATGCAAAATGAACTGCTGAAGAGAAGGTTTGGGTGTTGGGGAGGAGGAGGGGGGGGGGGGGGGGGGGGGCTGCAGCCTGTCGGTGCAATTCATGTTACTACATATCACAGTGACACCAGTGAACCTGACCAGTAGTCACGTTGTGCAAAATGAAACACTTTCTGAAATGATGCACCTTCATTTCAGAGAGAAAAGAAAACAATACTTGATTTTCATCATTTATTCTTAAAAAAGTAATAATAAAAAATATGTGGACAGGCCAATTTCATCCTCTTTAATGTGCCTCTCATGTAGCTCAAGATAGACACTATCTTCAATATGATTCATTTGTCAATTTTACTTTCATGTCTTGAGTGACTTTGTGAAAATCTTTGTCACATTTTTCAGACTGTGAATAATATCTCACATTGAAATGAACCTCTGAAAATATTGTAATTACTCCACAGTTCGGGTCCTTTATTCAGACACATAGCGGAGCCATTTAACCACACAGCACACCGCAGCTGTGTTTAGTACACAATGTTGGCAGCTCACTGAAACCCCGAGAATTGTTAAGATGAGAATTGATCATTGAATCTAAGCGGTAGCCTCTGCTCAAGACCATAAACATCTTTATCTTATGCAATAGTTTCAACAACTCTTACATTTCCTGTTAAAAAACCACAGACACGGGACCCTTTTAAATGCAGCCGCCCCCCCCCTCTTAAAACTTACGCCTCATGCTAACTAAGTGTCAATACTTCAAGACATCTCTCCATCTCAGGTCTGTAAGGTGAGTTTCGCATTGTATTTTTCCGTTAAAAGCTTCTCCGCTGGCCTTCTGTGGTGAATTTCCAATGCTGCCTTTTCAGCCATGAATATATTTTGAAATGAGCAAACTTTTGACCTCACATGGGTGGGTGGAACAATGATTTGGTTTCACAACTGGGGGTTCATTGAAGTGTAACTGTAATGATTCTACTGCATGGTGATACAACACACCATCACTTATTCGGTGCTCAGCTTTTCATCTCTTTCAATTTCAGCCTTATTTTAAAGGACCTTGATCTTTTTTTTTTTTTCTCTAAAGCTCAGCTTGTAAACAGCTTCTGTACATTTGAATAATTTTCTTCTTAGTTGTTTCATAGAGTTTCTTCGACTGCTGTCACCTGTTTGGTGGTTACTTTTGAAAAGCTAACGTCTGTGGTTTGCACTGTTTATGAAACAACTTGATGTACTATTACTATATTTATGCTAAGAGGAAGTTTATGAGTCCTGCAAATATTTATTAGTAAGCAGATAGTGTTGTGTAACATCTCACATGCACCTGACCTCTACGGTCGGTTCGCAACCTCTGGCTTTGTCGCCGTCATAGGTGTACACACTTCCTGTTTTCTGTTGGTTTCCTGTTTTTGTTCTTTCACAACCTGGACAGACATGCTAGTCAGTTCATCATTGTGTGATTTAGATATTGGTCTGATGACGCTGAGCAGAACGCTCCACCTGTTACAGTATGTACTTCTGTTGTCAACAGAGCAAAATGAATGAATGAACACTTGGTTTTAACTTTAAGTGTACTTTTATCCTACACAGTATTTGTATTAATATCACTATATTTCATGTGTGCGTTAAAGCATTTCCTCTGTGCATCAACACTGAACTTTGCCTCTCTCACACACACACACAGATACTTTGGCTCCTCATATCGAGAGCCGAATGCATCTGCACCTTACACTACTAGACAGCAATGGTGCATTTACTGTCACCTGTGTTGACCAGATATTAGTTTGGCCTTTGTTCATAAAGCCAAAGTGAAACAGGTATTATTAGGCCACCTTAAGGTTAGGTAAAAACACCGTATCAGGCTTTTATTGACAATATCAACAGAGATTACCTTGTCTGATATTTTTGCAGTTTGCCCTGGAACAACAAAGCAGCAGGGAGAGGTTCATGAAATAATTACAAGATAACAACAATAGCTCACACGTCAACTTGAGAAAAACCTTCCAGCTTGCTATTGTTTGCAGAGGCTGTGTCGTTCTCCAGCCTCCCGAATATCCCTCCTTTTCCTTTCTTTCCTCCTTTCATTCCTTCCACCACTCTGACAGTTCAGGGTTTTGTTGACTGTATCAACAAGAGATTAGCTCGTCTAATATTTTGGCATAATCTACTTTGACATAATACAGTATGACCTGCTACAGAGGTAACATTTGTGAAATAATAGCAGAATAACACTGCGATAGCTGAATGTTAAGATGAGAAATGTCAAGTTGTCTTTGCGTTGTTTGTTTATTTGCGAGAACATAGTTGTTTATTGAACAACAACCCTCAAATATATAGTGATGTAATGGAAGGTTACCCCATGAGTGTTTTATATGGATCTTGAACTATGTTTTTAGTTATTTAATATGCACACATCACCCCTCTGGTCTATTAGACTGATCTAAAATCTCATTTCATACCATCTGTTAATAGAAAATAACATAAATCAGCGCCTCCCTGAAAATGCAATACATATTTTTGTTTGTTCAGTGATTCTTTTATGCCATATATGTTTTTGTACCATTTTTAAAGTCCAAAAAAGTAGATATTAGCCTAAGAAATCATTCTAACTTCATACTGACTGACAAATCAACAACTACTTGGGATGTAGCTCATTTCAGCCACTATAAGTGTGCAGGATACAGCCTTCCTACTTTTTAAAGGTGGTCATACATATTTATTAGTGTAAATAACATAACATAGTCTGTTAAAGTTGCAAGATGTAAATGAATACATCTTTAAACATATAAATATGATGTGTTTGAATTATTGTTTAAGAATGAACATTAACTGGAAGTCATGTGGTGTTAAATTTGATTAAAGCTATCACTCCTTGAGCTTTAAGAGATGTTATTTCATAACATATATAGTAAAAAAAAGTAAGTCTATAACTATAATTTGAGACATATTTTACAAAAGAAAAATATAACAAATAAAACAATGTCATGAGTGAAATGATGAACTCAAACTGTGTAGAAACAGTAATACCATGACTGAAAACATGCATTTTTTTAAGCTAATAGAACAAAACCAAATTAATTGCACATGCAAAAATTCCTATTTTTAAACAAACAGATGTAAGTTATTGGAGGTTTTAAAATGAGTGTTTTGGGACATATAAAAGTTTTTTTTTTCTGTAAACACAGAATGTATTTTTAGGTTTCTTTATTATTTATTGTCATGTTTATCTCAGGATGACCACCCACTCACTGTAGATCAAATAGTTCACCTTACCTTTAAGCTATTTTAAACCACATCACTGCATAGTGCAGCATTTTGTGAAATAAAAACTATATATTGAGCAAAAGTAAAAAATAAAAAATGGACAAAAAACACACACATCATGAATGAATGTTTTTAGTTTTTTTTTTTTTTTTTTACTGTGTGCGCGCGTGCATCTGTGTGTGTTAAATGCAGGACCGCCTCACTCTAATCAAGCTGATTAAAAATTCCTGCGCGCACAGCCGGAAATCGCAACACCGTCCCCTTCTGTTGTGTGTATGTGTGTGTATGTGCAGCCTGTTCTTGTATGTGTGTGTGCATGTGTGTGTGTGTGTGTGTGCATGTGTGTTTATGTGTGTGTGTGTGTGTGGTTTCTCTCCCAGTCCACTTTCTCCACTTTATTTGTCTCCGCCAGGACTTTTCGGCCTGAGATGCGGAGGAATCATTTGGTTTTTATGAGGGGGATTATTTCTCTTTTTCTCCCTCTCTCTCTCCCCCTCTTTCTCTCTCTCTCTCTCTCACACACACACACACACATACACACACATACATCACCCTCCTTTCTTTCTATTTTTTTTCCCCTAAAATGTTTTACCCCCTCTACCACGCCATTTGAAATGAGGAGGAGAAAGGGAGAGCACAGGCAGCGGCAGCACCAGCGAGGAGTGGAGAGAGAGAGAGAGAGAGAGAGTGAGAGAGAGCGAGAGAGGGAGAGAGAGAGAGAGGAGGGGGGGAGTGATGAGTCAATACAACTAATAATTTAATGGGGACAGAGAGGGAGAGACGGGGTGAGAGGGGGAGAGACAGAGAGGGAGATAGAAAGAAAGAGGAGCTCCGTCCGGACGCCAATCCCCAACCAGCAGGACACCTCCTACTATCGCAGGCAGCTCTCTTATGCATCCACAGCAAGCCTTATTTATCCTCGACATCGGGAAAGTAAACCGCACTTTTTGACCCCCCCTCTCCCCTCCTTCTCCTTGTTTTATTTAGCGAACCTGTTTCGACTGTCCGCATATCGTCTCCACATCGCCTCCGACGCGATAGCGAGATCACACTGTCGGTTATTATTTTTCCTCTCTCTCCTTCTCTCTCTCTCTCTCTCTCTCTCTCCTATCTCTCTCTCTCTCTCTCTCTCTTTCTCAGTCAGTCTCTGCCGGTAGTCAAATCTAGCTAAGCCGACGTTAAGCCATTTTTGTGTACGTTTATTCCCCTCCGTGAACATACACAACGGGGGTTTTATTGGGTCTCGGCGGCGGTTATTATTATTACAACTGTGTCCGAGGTGCTTTGGTTTATACTGGCGACTGCTAACTGTACTGTACGGCTGCCTGCCTGCCGATATTTGGATGTTGTGGTGCGAACTAAAGCAGAAGTCGCCCTCACTTGTAACCGATGGACGCGGCTAACCGTCCACTTTTTGCTAAATGTCGCCGGTTCTAACGGTTCTAACGGTTGCCGTTTTCTTCCTCCAGTTGGACGGAATTAGCTAACGTTAGGGGCTACACGGACACACACACAGACACACACATACACACACACACACACACACACATACATAACCGCTTACCAATGTTCGCCTATCACGGTCCATCTCGACCTCATCGCCTCTTCCATAGACCCGGGGTGTTGTTTTTTCGCACCGTCTGCCAGTCATCTGCGAAGAAGAGCAGAAGAAGGCGTCTTTTTAAAAACTGATTTTTTTTTTTAATAACCGTTTTTTTTTTTCTGTCATGCACACGTAGAGAGAGACAGAGAGAGAGTGAGTGTGTGTGTGTGTGTCAGAGAGAGAGAAAGAAAGAGAGATAACAAGAGAGGAAGAGTTGTTTTGCGGGTTTTTTCTTTTCTTTTCTTTTCTTTTTTTTTTTTTGTCTCTTTTTCTACCCTGGCCAAACTTGAAGAAGACGCGTTTTCCAGGTGGTGTTGTATGCTCTCCAGTGCTGAAGTGCTGCTTTTCAGGTTGGTTTTCCACTCAACTTGTCCTCTCTTAACTCCCCCCCCCCCCCTTCCTCTCCTCCCTCCTTTAGGGCTTTATGTGTCCATTTGAACTATTGCTCCTGTTTTCTGTGTTTTAAGGTCATTTAAAAATCCTGACCTGGATCTGGACTTTATCCGGGTCTGGATTCCTTTGGCCCCCTATTTGTGGGGAATTAGTTGCCTCATTGCATGTTATGAATGGAGGAGTTCATGATCTTTTGCGTGGGGGTAGGATGATTTTGCCCTTGTCACTCTTTGACAACAGCATTCCTGTTCGGCACAGTGAATAAAACCTGCATGTAATGTCACCCGTAATGACTTTTCCGTTGCAGTTTTTTTAAAAAAAATCATCTTATTAACCAAATCAAAGCTTTAAAGTTTACTCCGGGAGCTAAAATAAGCTTTTTGTTGGCGGCTTCAGCCTCAGTCAGTGGTTTTGTATCTGTGCACCTGTGGGAAAAGAATCTCCATCTTTCGTTTCTATCTGTCTATCCTCCCCTTCTGTTTTCTTTTCTTCCCCCACTAACTTTTTTATGACTACCCTCATGAGTCAGCAACTGTCTTGGAAGTTTCCTAAAGCTACCTTTTTCCACCCATTCCAAAGTTGTAAACTTGCCATGAATATCTCTCTGCACTTGCAAAATCTAAATATAAAGTTCACACCTATAAAAGTTATGCTAGCGATAGTGTGAGTGATTTTATACGTGTGTGTGTGTGTGTGTGTGTCTGTCAAAGCAAAATTACGTAGTGGCCTTTCGCCTGCCTTCCCCTTCCGAGCTGCATCATGAATGTGAAGCCACACGAAGTGACTCAGAAAACGAATTATGTTAGTTTCCTCGTCTCTGCGTGCACCGCTGCAGAACCTTATACCTTGAACTGCACTGTACTCATTCAAGTGGAATCTCCCAGCAAATTAATGTGTTTGCACTAAAAACCGAGGCTTGTTTGCCCCCTCTCGCATGGGAATCTCTAGCGGGACACCCATACATAATACATGCGTTGAAAAATGGGAACATTACAGCGGCACGAAAACGTCACCGTGGCCCAAGTCGTCATAACTGAGGCGAATTGACAGTTATTGCCGTAATGGGTCTGTTCTCAGAGGTCTCAATTACTTAAAGCACATTTTTTTTTGCTCTATAAAAATGTCCCTTCACGTCTTCGCATGTCAGTGATATCAACACAAAAGATTTCGTGTTCATTGCTACTCTCGTATCATGTTTCACTTTCTCATTCTTGTGCTCCTTTTATGCCTCGCGCATACCTCGGCTGACAGCTGAATTATTCTGTTTTTTTGTCTCCCCAGGTGATAGTGAGCAGAGGTGCTGAGAATGATGGAACATCTCAGCGAGGCGTGTTTGGGCAAGGAGAACTCTGAGCTGGTCAACAGCATGGCAGAGGGCAAGGCCCCGCCGGCCAAGCTGCCCCGACTGGAGCAGAACGGAAGCCCCCTGGGCCGGGCCAGGCTGGGCAGCACCGGGGCCAAGCTAGCCGGGGTCCCGTACAAACCCACCGGGCACCTGCTGAAGACCTGCCACAAGAGAGGTAAGAGGGAGAGAGAAAGTGTGTCTGTACTGAGATGATAAGTTGATTAATCTATTAGTCAATCAGTTTAGTCACTTATTAAGCAAAAATGCCAAAAATGTACTGCTTCCAGCATCTCAAAGGTGAGGATTTATTGATTCTCTCTGTTTCATATCTTTGTAAACTTAGTATCTTTTGGTTTTGGACTGTTTATTGGAAAATGTAATGTAAAGATCTGGTTCTGGGAAATTGTGATGGACCTTTTTCACTATTTTTCACATCTTACAGACTAAACATTTCATAGATTAATCAAAATAATAACCCACAGATCAGTGGTTAAAGAAATGAATCGTTAATTGCGGCTCTAGTCGATACACAACTGATTATAAAACAGTTATAGTTGAAATAACTTTGTGCATGTGTGTGTGTTTTTTCCAGAATAATAAACCACGTAAATAGAGGAAAGCTATTTAAATGCAGTTTAAATACCCCCCCCCCCCACCCCCCCTTCCCACACACACACATACACCTTCCACCCACTACCACCCCCTGCGTGCTCTCCAAAACTCTTAAACCTTTTTTACAATGCTTCTTTAGTCATCTCAGCAGACACACCGACTGCACACACTCCTACTTATTTGCCCAGACAATAGCTAATAGAAGAGCACTGTGAGAATTATCCCTGTGTCGTGCTGCATAGCGCTGTGTCACTGCTCTTCTCTCCAAACCGCAGTCCTCCTGCTCCGACATTTGTTTATTAAGGGAAAGTTTGGGTCCTTTAAGAGCCATTGCCGTTCGAAGGGAGCCTTTACTTTGGGATTATGACATAGCTTTTTAATAAAAACTGGTGTCGTCTAGTGAAAAACACGGCGGGCGAAGCTATCCAAAAACATGAACCTTTTTTATAGTTATGCTTTTTTTTTTTTTCAGTGGGTTTGAAATGAGTTTGAAAACCTGTAGGTTCGGAGTTGTAATAGCACTTGGCTGCTAAAACTCATCTGTTTGTTTGTTTGGCTGGTTTGGTTTTCTTTGGGGCAAGAGGGACTCAGGAACTCTTGGAATGTAGCTGTGTGAGTGTCCTCGGTTGGGCCGTTTCTCTTATTTGCTCCTTTAATCTACGCGTGGCGCTCCAGCTGAGAGAGCCTAATTTTTCACCTTCATCATCTCTGCTTCTCTTGGCCTCCTACGACGTTTGTTCCTCCAAAGCCTCCTCATCGCTCTCACCCTCCCCTCGCGCTCAGTTTCTTCCCGAGTAAAGGGTGAAGTTGCCGAGGGAGGCGGGCGGTCCGCCGCGGAGGCTTCGCAGAGGGCCCACAGTGGGCATTGTGTCCGAGCCCGAAACAATATTTACCGCAGCCCTCTCTGGGCTCCCTGGAAACAAAGCCAGTATTGATCCCCCAAATGAACCTACACAGCAGTCTTTATTGTTAGATCTTTATCTATTAAAATCGGGGGAGGAGAAAAGCAGCTCTTTCAGCACATTCCCTGGCATCTGTCGGCTTATTGATTGTTTTGCCAGAGCTGTGTGCATCTTCTGGAATGCCTGGGATTGGAAAATATTAGAATGTGAATCATTTATATCACCAAGGACAATAAATATACAGAAATTTGTCCAGGTGACAGTAGTGTGGACACATTCAGAGTGAGTAGGGCAACAGGGCACCTCATAAACGGTGGAGGATTTACTGTGTACACTAAGCTACTGTATAGATTATTCACCAACACTTTGACCAATTTTTGATTCTCTACAGTTGTCATTCAGACTGAGACTTCAAAAGGCCAAGTTGTCTGCATGTGCTTTTAACTTCCTTAAATTTCAGGGATGTTATTTTAGCAAAAATGGCATATTGGGTGATATTTGCACAGTGGCTCCCTTGAACATTTCAGCAGTCAGCAAGGATTGCTCATTCCACCTAACAGCAGAGCCACTGTTGACACAGACTAGTAAACCTCAGGGCGCAGGGGTGGCTCGGGATTTGAAGCGCTGCATCATGGGAGGATGATTTTGGGTTGGCAGGCAGAAGGAAAAGTCTAAGGTGATCCCAGCACCTTGACAGTGAATAAACTGTTTATTGTGCCAAAAGAAGACATACGAGTCGAAGGATTTCTGCGGCTGCTTCATGTTTGCTCACACTGAGTTAAAGGTGATAATTCTATCTATAATATGTATATTTGTTTATTAAACATGCACAACTCATACCAGTCATTGCAGGCCAAAGTGCAACATTTCAATAACATTATGTGATTATATTAAAACCTGGAATAAAAAAACATAAGACTGCAGGAAAGAAACCTTCAAAAATTAATAAAAAAAGCTTCTTAAAATAGAATTAAAGATTACAGAAACCATCTTTGAGAAAACTCAACAGGAAGATCAGGAAAATTACGAGACTAAAGAAAGCATTTCTAAATAAGAAAAGAGGTAAAACATGCAGTCTGTGAAATTATTGTGCACTCAAGGAGTGTTTGATTCCTCATGTTGATGTGAGAGTTTGGCGCTGAGGCAGAGAGGTGAGGCTCTAGACGGAAACTGCCCTATAAAAGATGAAAAATATCTCTGTGGTCCAAACACATCCTTTAGTCGGTTTCTTTTCAGAACTTCCACTCAGCTGCAATGTAGTCACTCGCTCATATTCCCTTGACACTCAACCTCGGTGTAATTTAATCATCTGCGCTAAATATTAATCCCGTCCCTCCACAAACACACAATACTGAAGGTCAAAGTTTGCGCGTGAAGAAACGTGAACCCTCTCAGTCCTCACCGTTGCCGCGTGCCTCTGTGTCTCCCGTGTCCTCAGGCAACATGCTGCCCGTGTTCTGTGTGGTCGAACACTACGAGAATCCCATGGATTTCGACAGCAAGGAGGAGCACGCCGAGTTCGTCCTGGTGCGTAAGGACATGCTCTTCAATCAGCTCATCGAGATGGCCCTGCTGTCACTGGGCTACTCCCACAGTTCGGCGGCCCAGGCCAAAGGTAAGCGCCGCTGATGTCACTCATCGACTCCCGTCATCGTATCTCCACTTTCTCCTTGTCTTGCTTTATCCCTCTAATACTCATTAACATCCTCTCTACAGCGTTTTCTGACATGCTGTTACTTGTACACACACACTCAGACACACACACACACACACACAGTCTCACACACACACACACACACACTCTGTGACCATAATAGCCTACCGCCAGCAGATCAGAAGCCACAGTAACACATCCTGACACTGATCCCAGACAGGAGATGCTCAAGTCACACACACACACACACACTCACACAGTCACACACACACACACATTCCCACACAGATGCGTGCTTGTTCACACACACACACACAGTCTATATGCACAGGCTTACCCGCTAAAATGTTTATATGCTAATTCACATAGTGTGCATTTAAGCAAGTGACACACACAAATACACACCTTTACTGTATATTTATACACGCATACACTCAAGTGACTCAAACGGGGGGGGGGGGGGGGGGGGGGAGGGGCAGGCGGAGGAAAGGGTCTGCTAATTGCACTTGAGCACACGCAGGCCGAGGGTGGCTGTTTCAAGGTGCCTCTTAGCATGCTCTTTTATTATAGCCTGTCCATCATACACTCACACACACGTACACACACACACACACATCCTAGTCCACCTTTCCCACAGGCAGTCTCCCTCTTCACTTCCTGCTGTGTGGGCTGACGCTTTTTTTTTTAAGATGGTCTCAGGGAAAAATTCCCACAAGGTTGTTGTGATTTCAGTAACAAATACAGTGTATGAAGAGTGTTTATAGCACCTAAATGCTTATGTTTTATTCTTCTGAAATAAACGTACGCTGTATAGTTTTGCGCTGATGTACTCTTTTCTTTTTTATCTTTGCACATGTGTCCATCGGTGTGCTTTTGTGTGTCCGTATTTGTCATTATTTCCATGTGTGTGTGTGTCCATGCTTTCTCACGGTAATGTGTGTGTGTGTGTGTGTGCATTGGATCATCCAGGTATGATTCAGGTGGGGAAGTGGAACCCCGTCCCACTGTCATATGTGACAGACGCACCGGATGCCACAGTAGCCGACATGCTGCAGGATGTCTACCATGTGGTCACGCTTAAGATCCAGCTGCACAGGTTAGAAACACGTACACACACACACACACACACACACACAGACACACACACGCATGAGTATTGGATTACTTCAATACATAAAGAGGCACAGTTCTGTCTATAATTTTTTGCTTCCAACTTTCACACACACAGCACGTCCTGTTTGTCCAGGGGCAGGTGCCAATCTGGTGATGCCCACTGCATGTTTGATACAGAGAATAGTATTATTACTCACACAGACACACATAGACACAACAGACTGTCCTTTCCCTGGAAATGGGAAAAACCCATTTGAACACTGAAAGCTTCCACGCCCAATGGTACCAAAGAATCACAGATTAGTCAATTTGCCAATTAACCGTTAACCACTAACACTTTGCGTCACGCTGCGATGAGTGATCAAGTAGATTTATCTCTTAAAGTAAGCAAACGCAGGATTACCACTGCTCTACATTTAAAGTGATGTTAACTAGGGATTTTTGCATTGGAGATTTAAGCAAAACTTAAATGAAATATGATAATAAAGTAGCAGTTTTTGACCCAAGAACTACTTTCACTCTTTTCATTAAAAAAAAAAAAAAGACTGTGGTGGGCAACTGGAGACTGCAGGGCTAAAAATGACTCTGCAGCAGATGAATACATGGCTGTTCACCTGAAATAGTTCCATAAATACACCTGGCTGCACCGGCTATTTTAAGTGAAATATATTCTGAATCTACATAGCATATAATAAAGAACACGCACAAGCTAAAACCTCCTTAGACTGAATACTGCTAGCTGTCTTCTTCTGCCATCAGTCACCATATTGTATGCTAAATGCTACTCTGTAGGTGTGAGGTTTTGACGTATTTATACGCACAGCTAGAGCATACAAGCATTTATAGACATGGATGCAAACGAGCTCATAGACACAAAGACACACACACACATACATACACACACACACAAACAACCGAGTGGCGCTGGTGTGGAGGCTTGTGCCAGCTGCACGCTAACCCAGTGTTCTGCAACCCTCTGGAGAGCTGTTCCTACTCTTTTTCTACCTCGCTCTGCCTCTTCCTTCTCTCTCCCCTCTCCTTCTGTCTCTCCCCCCCCCACCCCACCACCCCACCACCACCACCACCACCACCGCCACCACCCACCTTCACCGACAAAGCACTCACACACACACACACACACACACACACAGACTGATGTGAACACGTCGACCAGTCAGAATACAGAAGGTTGTGTTTATTTCCGGCGTGCTAGCCCTGAATGCATGGATAGCTGTCTCTCTCCACTACCTCTCTCTGTCTCTCCCTCCTTCCCTCCTCTTGTTCACTTCCTTCTCCCCAGAGGCCTTCTAGCTGCTGGAGCAGTTTAAGGTGTTCTGGAAAATCCATTGTTTGTGTGTGTGTGAGCGTGTGTGTGTGTGTGTGTGTGTAAGGCTGTGTGTTTTCCTACAAGCAGATGTTAGCCTCGACCGTTGCACGCATCCTTTTCTATTCCAGTCTACTGTTATCGCCATGCTCGTAACGTTTCCAACACACCAATTGACAGATTTATGGACACACACACACACACACATACACACACATACACACACAATGTCTCATGCACTCGTACGCTCATCACCCTTCACTCTATCTCCCATCTCTCCCACTTGTCAAGTGTCAAGGCAGGTTTAATGAAAAGTAATTCAGCGATACGTGCAACGCCAAACACGTTGAACATATGTTTTGCACACACGAAGTGTTTATCCAGAGCAAACCGGGCAGTTCAGTCGCTCTACATCTCCCACCCAGCATGTAAAGATATTTCTCATTTTCAAAACCCCCAGAAACCAGAGAGTTTCTGATCTACAACTGAATCCCCACATCTCACAGCTCTAGCAGCAGCTAACGGCAAAGCCAATCTATTTGATATATAAATCTATTTTGATTTTGCTGCATATTGTTGTCAGTATTGTTGTTTTTGTATTTGTTTCCCCCCTTCTTCTTCTTCTCTCCCCCGCCCCGCCATCCCCTCAACCCCCCGCCCCGACTGCCGCAGAAATCTAGCCAGTAACACCTTAAATTGTTTCGCCAAGCACAATGAGCCAGGAAGGTAGAAGTAACACGAAATAATAGTCGCCACATGCAGCTGATGTATAATTCATGCATCAATCCAGCAGATGTGTTGTATAAAGTAATTAACTAATCAGAACAATCAGGAGAGAGAGAAAGAGAGAGAGAGAGAGAGAGAGAGAGAGAGAGAGGGAGAATATGAAAGAGGGAGAGGGAGTGAGGCAGCCAGAGAGAGAGAGAGAGAGAGAGAGAGAGAGAGAGAGAGAGACAGAGCAATCTCCAGATGCATCTGCTTGATGCGCCAAATGAAATCTGTCTGTCTTGGAGGGGCGCTTGCAGCAGAAAAAACGAGCGGGGGCCCGTGTGTGTTCAGCTCTCTTCCTCTCTGGTTTCCTCTCTCTGTGTTTACCTCTCAGCCTATCTGATTTTATGACCCCTGATTTTATATATTTATATATATATATATATATTAATAGAACATATATGGGCTGTTGGTCAGACAAAAACAAGCAATCTGAAGATGTTATTTTGGGCTCTGGTAACTGTTTTTTTTCCACAATTTTTGACATTTTATGGACTAAATGATTAATTGACTAATAGAACTAACAAAGGAAATGATAATAAATGTAATTGTTAGCTCTGTTGCAGCTCTGAGTCAAAAGCTTTTTTTTTTTTAAATCAATGATGTTGGATTAGGAAGTCTCGCAGCTTGTTAAGGTTGCTGCAAGATAACTCGCTCAGCGGCTACTCACACGTATGCCTCGATAGTCGTTGGGGTCATTTTTATTTCCAGATTTAAAGATTGGTGTTATTATCCCTTTGCTCCAGATACCAGGGAAATGTCCAACACTTAGATAAAGATTAAATAGTTTTGATATTGTGTTGCTGAATTTGTAGCTTGTTTACTTTATCATTTCATTCAAGATACCATCAGGGCTGCTAGCTTTCCTTTCTATCTCTGTCTCTTCTCCATCTGAATTGTTTCTCATGCTCTCCCCCCCCCCCCCCCCCCTCTCCCCCCCTGCATCCCTATCTGTCCCCCCCCTCCTCCTTCTCCCCCTTTCCTCTCCCTATCTCCCCATCCTTATCCTCCCTATCCCTCTCTCCCCCCCCTCCACCCCCCATATGTCTCCTCTCTCTCTCTCTCCACAGTTGTCCTAAGCTGGAAGACCTGCCGCCCGAGCAATGGAGCCACTCTACAGTAAGAAACGCCCTCAAGGAGTTACTCAAAGACATGAATCAGAGCTCTCTGGCTAAAGAATGTCCCTTGTCACAGGTGCTGAAGCCCAGTCTGCTTATTCAAAAAAACAAAAAACAAACAAAAAAAAAAAAAACAAGAAAAAAGCCCCCCCACCCCCCTGCTACCATACTACACAACAAAACAAACACCACTATCTCCATCACCTCCGTCTTTTTATCCTTTACTTATCAAATGCCCTGAGTTTGATCAAGTGGGAAAGAGAATCGGCATAGAAAATTAAAATCAATGGCTATTGTTATTTGTTCTGCGATTATTTTTTTTTTTTTACCGCCCCCGACACAAAAACACACACACACACACACGTACGCAGAGACTTGTATGCAACGGCAGCCAAAAAAGCAGAGGTGTTGTTGAACGTATGGTTATTGTTAGATAAACATTGGCCCAAGCCCAGAACAATCTGGATTGTTTTTGTTCTTCTCCTCATTTAGTTGATTCTCAACATTTCAGCACATCAGGCTGCAGATATGTTCGTTCGCATGTTAGGTGTTATATTCTGTGTTTTTTTTTTTGTTTTTTTTTTGTCAACCGGGAGGTTGGAGAGAAAGCACTGGTGCAGATATTGTATTAACAGGCGCCGTAGTCAGTATATCATGGAGGCAGCTCTGGAGTGAATGGAATGAAATGGCAGTATATCTCTCACAGGGGCCGATAATGTGTGTGTGTGTGTGTGTGTGTGTGTGTTACAGTGCAAGGAGATATGTATGCTTGTGTGTGTATATTTGCTCGAGTAGGTTAGTGAAATGTATATCAATGCAGAGGAACGCGCATGTGAAAATTTTATTTGTGTTTTGCATGTCTGTGTGTTTAAATCCGAGAGTGTGCGTAGTTTCAGTATGAAGCCAGCTCCCCTCCTAGGCCACCGTATGGTCACCTGGAGACCCTCATTTGCACTGCGTGTGTGTGCGTATGTGCGTGTCTGTGAGCTGCTGCTTTACCAGCGTGTGTGTTTGTGTGTTTAGCCGGGCATGAGCAGTGCGCTGATGATGTAAAGAGTCCCTGGGTGGCATTCAGGTGGAGCCCAGCCCGGTCTGGTAATCACCCTGTTTACGGTCCATATGTGAAGACGGCTCAGAAGAGAGCACACACTAGCTCAGAGGATCTCACACACAGGCACACGCATTCTTCCTCAGACACACATTTGCTATTTTCACATACACACTAGTCTCAAATTAAACCGAAGATTGTTTTAGCTTTCCAGTGGGGATGAAAGGAGGTCAGGAAAATATCTAGAACTGAATCTGTTTCTCTCTTTCTGTATTTTAACAGCCAATTTGGTCTTAAAATCAGTTCCAAATGACATTAAATGGATCTTAAAACATATTACATTTACTGACAAAGGCAGACAATCCAGTCAGCCTTCACAGATTCAAATGGTAACTGCATGGCTAGCTCTTTTTATTTCTTATTTCCAGTTCCATCCTTTATCTTCTGTTGTAATTGTGCATCCCTATAAACTCTACATTTGAAACCACAGTTTTACTACAGCGTTTAAAAAACATTTTGATTGTTGCTGATACAAAACCAAGCCTAGATATCTAAACTTGTGCAATATTTTACTTTATTTTATTGCCATATCTATTCTTAAGTCAGCAAACTTTAAAATATTAATGTATTTTTGAAGTATTCAACGCCAGCAGTCATAAAGAGAACCTGGCAGCTTCGCCCATGTTGTTACTTCGTACCCAGAGTATCTACATGTATCTATATCTGCCTCGTACAGACATAGCTGCCATGATGCTGTCTGACATCTGTTACTCTGTGGGGTTTCATGTGGCCTGCTACACCCATAGAGCAGCGGTTTGCTCCTCCTTAACCCAATTGCTTTAGGAGACTGGTTGTCACGTTTGAGGGATGTCCTCACATTGTTTCGATACACGGGCTCCCTGCCCTGTGACCGGTGATGTCACCGCCTGCATGTTGTCTGACGAGACGGGGAGAAGCTAGGAAGCATTTGGCCCACCCTCAGAGGTTTCCGAGTTGACAAAACGCGGAATGAGTAGGAGGGGAAAGGGGCGTTGCGGGAGGGCACAGAAGATTGGCACCTTTTTAGGATTAGTGCTTCCTTGATATTCTGCAGCGTAATCCCGGGCCGAAAGGAGAGGTTAACAGATGAGAGAATCACGGCGAGCCAGTGAAAGAGAATTAGCCCACCTCGGAACAGGGCTCTGAAGAGAGAGAGGGGGGGGAGTAGAGCAGGGAGGGCAGTCCAGTGGGGGGTTATTTTGTGAACTGCCGCTTTTGTCCGGGGCCTTGTCAAACATTTAGTTTCATTCTTTTGCAGTGGGGAGTCATGCTTTGTGTGTTTAGCCTACAAATGGCATGAGAAAACTCAGAGAGAGGAAAATGTATTTGCTCATGCTCATTGTGGTTCTGCCAGAGGAATTGATTCTGATGTACACACATGTGAAGCATCTTTAAACTAGTTAGTAGTAGTTGATAGTTTGCAGAAGGGTAGCCACAACTTCTGATTCTGCCTCAATCAGCCAGTCAGCCTTTTTTTTTTTTTTTTTCTTAGGTTGCTACCAAGCTTAGCAACCCCCTTTGCCCATGTTCGCAGAAACTATGGCAACAAACGAGATTCCCCCTACCTCACCCCACCCTTTCCCATTGCCACCACCACCACCTCTTCTTGCCCACCCCCTGCTCACTCTCACTGGGCGGCCCCTGATGCACCAGCTGCTGCGTTGCGTAGCAGCAAATAGTCATCAAAATGCCATCTTTGCAGGCCTTCACCACCTCGGCTGCCATAGGCGCAACCTGCTTGCCAGTGTATGTATGTGCGTGTGTGTGTGTGTGTGTGTGTGTGTATATGTGTGTTAGATTTGAGGGAGGAGGGGGTCACCCCAGTTGAGGTGGATATGTGCCATAATTGAGCTGTGTTAGATGTTGGCGAGAGTCAAGGCACAGTGTTGCAAATGGGATGCGCTTTTTTTCCCGAGCTGATTCAAGACATCAGGCTAAGTTGGAATGTGTGTGCGCGTGTGTGTGTGTGTGTATGTGTGTCTAATTGTGTATGTGCACGTGTGTTAATCTGCATGTGTGCATTTGTGTAGCAGCACCAAGTGTGTTTGTCTGCAGGGGTTGTACTTTGTGTGTTTTTTTTCCAGTGTGTGCAACACACACCAACGCTGGCAGCTGGGTGCCTACAGTACCTGCCTGCTGCACCGCTATTCTCTCACACACACACACAGACACAGACACACACACGCACACACACACACACACACACACACACACACACACACACACACACAGTCACTCTCTCCTTCTCTCTTCCTGTCTCCCCTGATGGGGAGTGGAGTAGATGTTGGGGACCGATAGTAGCCCAGTGCCACTTCCTGGTCTTGCTGATAAGCTCTCTGTGCTGCAGATGGCTATCACTTAAAGGGTCCACACATGTGTTCATGCACACGCATACACGCGCACACACACACACACACACGCAGCCTTGCTACCTGTTGACAAGCCGTAGCACAGCCCTCCCGCTGGCACCGCAGTAGCAGCAGAGGCTCTGGTTATCTGCTTGATTTCACTTAGTGTGTATGCATGTGTGTGTGACAGAGAGCGAGAGAGAATAGGTGTATGTGTATTGTTTCGTTCACACATACACGCAGGGCCCCCTGTGAGAGGTGGAGTGATGTATTGAGGGAGAGGGCTGATTAATGAGGAGCGTTTATTAGAACATCTGTGTCAAAGATGGCGGAGAAAGAGGGAGCGAGAGAGACAGAGAGAAAGATGGGAAGAGAGAGAGAGAGAGAGAGAAAGGCACACCGTCTTTTGCAGGCCTCTTGTTTGTTGCCTGGAGCTGCCTTAGCCCAGATATACTGTAAATAAAACATGGCAGGCTGGAGGAGAGGAGTTCATTATACGTCTGACTTAGAGGAGAATTCTCCTTTCTTTAAATGTATGGCTTTCAGATGGATCTTTAGCTTGGGAGTCGACTGCCAGAACCAGCTTAAACTGGAATGTGTGGTCTGCTGCTCTACCAGTAGTCATCCCAAATATTCCTCCTTTTTTTTCGCAGGGCAGTAAATCAAGAGCAAAACCTGATTCTCTGATTTGCATCGGCTTTTGTCAGGAATAAATGGGAATTATCACTTTAAAACCGTAGAAGGTTGAACTTGTTACTATTCCCTAATACCATTCTTGCACGAATGCAAAAGAATGAACTTCTTCATTCATAAATATATGACCCATTAAAAGGGCGATTTTGACCTCCTAATCTTAACCTGAACTCTATCAGGGTTTTCATTGAATAGAGGCTTTTCAATATATGTATAAAAGACCGCTTTGTTACACTGCGCGAGTCCACACGCAGACCTCTTCACCCTCCTGTTTTTCATCATGACGACATGATGCACCACAGCACGGTTGGCACAAATTCACACCCAGCTGCAGTCATCAACGTGACTCTCGCCTCACTTGCCTATATTTGACTTTGAAAACATAAGCATCCGAACCGGTGTGACAAGAGCGCGACTACGAGCAGGTACGGTGAGAGTCACGTCGGTAACCATCAGCGGTTGAGGTTGGTCGTCACTCATAAACTCTTCCTCAACGTTACATCGCTTTTGTTCACTCTTATCTGCATCTTAACACAATTGGACCAAGACCTGGGAGCTAGCACAGCCAATGTCTTTGAGGACCTTGAGCTTTTGTTTTTGTGTGGTGTTGTCGGTCACAAATGTTACCCTTTTATAGGTGAAGATATCACATGAAGCCGGTTAAAAAGCTGACTAGCTTTCGCTTTAGCTCAGCCTTGAGCAAACCCCTTCATGCTATAGTTTGAAAGAGGAAATATGGCTACTTTTGCATCCTCACATGAACATTGCACACATGTTTGTGCCACCTGTAAAGTTTTTTTTTTGGTGTGTCACTGATGTTGCATGTGTAAAACAGAAGAAAATAGACTTGAAGCATAAAAATACAGCTCCAGTTGTGGTTAGGGTATGTGTTATGATGTATAGTGTGAGTCAAACGCAACTTATTACGTAGGCCTTTGTAGACATCTGTATGGATTAAAATAGAAGTGTATCTGTTCCATCAGACACTTCTGAGACAGAAGACTGACAAAACATGGCTGAGACACTTCCGTTGTAGACTCATCTTTAGATTTAGAAGTGGCACTAGGAGCATAAGGTGCATACAGCTTGATAAAGAGGTCGGGAGATCATAGATCAACCTTTCTTATGGTGCAGCTCCCACCGTTCGCCCTCCTTTTGTGCAGAGGAGCTGGAACCAGAGAACCAGAATCATCATGTAGCAGTTCATTGTGCTCGTGACTGCCATGCTGCTCTGCCAGAAGGTTCCCCCCGCCATCCTCCAAGTGCATATATTATAGAAAATGATAAAGATGGCATACCTGTAATTTGAAAACAGATGGTTTGGTTCTTTTGAATATTTATAACAATCAAAAACAATTTCTCCTGCACCAACCTCGCTATTCACCCGGAGGCCACCAAGGTGTTAAAACATTCATTTTAATGAAACTGAAAGGGAAAAAAAAAAAATATCTCGCCTCTTTGTTTTTCTCCGGGAAAGGAGGATGGTTGAAGTAAATGTAGAGAGGGCAAAGAGTCAACTGTAAAGGGGGGAGACGGGAGCACACATGCGTCTGAGAACGACATGCTCTTTGCAGCCCGCAAACTGCTTGAAGTTGTTGTCTTTAACAGATTGTATAAATAAAGAGCTGAGAAATAAAAGAGGTTTATCTGTTTACATCGCCCGACTCCCCAGATGCTGATATTAAATAAGCTGTTATCTTCTTTCCTTTTGAAGGTAAATATCTTTTCTGCTGATTTCAACAGATGTAGAACTCAGTTGACCTTATAATTTACCCACTCTGAAATAAAAATGTTCAGACAAACTCAACGGCATTTGATAAAAAAGAACAGATAAACCCTTGTTTGATTTAATTTGTTTTACCTTTAGTAGACGAGATCAGAATTTTCTGCATGTCTGATATTTTTGAGTTGGCTTTTTTTAGTGCTGGGTTTTACTGTGTCCCTATCTTTTATTTGTTTTGACAAGCTACAGTGTTACTGCATGTTTCACAAGCTTTAATATTATGTCTGTATTTTCCACAATGAGAATCTAAAGTATCTCTATCGTTCTCTCTCCCTCTCTCTCAATCAATCTCTCTCTTTCAGAGTATGATTTCCTCCATTGTGAACAGCACTTACTATGCAAATGTGTCGGCGGCGAAGTGTCAGGAATTTGGGCGCTGGTATAAACATTTCAAGAAGACAAAAGATATGATGGGTAAGCAAAACGGAGGGGCGCAAAGTATGGTGTCACACTTTTGTCTCTTTGCTCACACACACACGTACACACCAGTCACCAACACAATATGTTCTCTAACCAACCGTTTCTTTGTCTTCCTGCAGTCGTATGAAGCAGAAATACATTTTTATCTTGTTATCTAATAATTCCACACAGTTTAGCGGTCCAAACACAGCGTTATCCTTCATTTATCCATTACCGCTTTAACACTAATATTAAAGCCAAATCGAGGCCTCCGACTATTTTATATATTTGTCGGTTTTACGAGTATAACGCTTTAGTTTTCCATGAACAAAAGGCAGCGATGACTTCAACAGGCCACCGCCTAGTCTGAAATTCAATTAGATTTTCTTATCAACCCTCTAACAACGCATGCTTTATATTATCTAAAAAAAATTCCCCTTTGACCCACCAGGAAATGAGGTTATATAATACCAGTAGCACCCTGACTGGAGATAGAATTCCGATATATTTTTATGTCTTTTGATTAAACAGAACACCACTCTGTTGCGGGGCTCATAAGGCAGTATAATGTTGAGATATTAGGCTTAACAATCTGTTGAGCAATCTTTTTTTCTTTGCCAGTGTGTTACTGCTCACGGTGATGACAGATGAGATATTATATCAAAATGTTTTCACAGCCTCCATGCAAATAGCATGTTGTGATCATATCTTATCTGATGGGTTTTTTTTTTTTTTTTTTTCTTCTGTTAAAGTGGCAACATACGCTGGGAACATTATTTACTTCAGACCTGCTGTACTTGTGTATTCTCTCGTATACTCCTACACATTTTTGTAACAACTGTTTTTTTTTTTTTTTTGGTATTTTCTTCAAAAGTTAGGCTACAGCAGCTGTCAGTCTGGCCTTAGACATGCTGGTCTGGTGTTTTAAATGTCATATTTCTGCTTAGCTGGAGTGGGAGAGAAGCACTGTAAAAAAAACCCATAACCCTGTGTTTCTTTCTTCTCTCTTTCTTTGTGTGTGTGTGTGTGTGTGTGTGTGCGTGCGTGTGTGTGCGTGCCTTGCCATCCGACTGTGCAGGCATGCGCCAACCCTCCCAGCTGGAGGGCTACCTGGGGACATGTGTCCTCCGTGAGAGCCCACGTGCCAATGCACTAGGTATGTCGCATCCTGGGCACACACACAAACACACACACACACACGCACGCTCTTGTTTTTGACACTACGGGTGACATTGTGTGCACAGTCATTTCCTGAAGACTTACCCTAACCTAATCACTACGTGCCTAACATCAACACTACGTGCCTAACATGGCATTAGCAATCAATAGATAGTTTTATTTCCAAATCTTTCATTTTCCACTTTTCCAAATATATTTTTTCATTGAACTTAGCTTAAAGAGTGACCAGTAGTTGTTGGTGTTTGTTGTTATTAACAATTAATATTACCAATGTTATTCAATGGTGAGATTATGAATAACATTACACTATGAATATGACCGCTTAGGTGGTGGCACAAGGCAAAAATTCAGAGATAAAACCACATCGTCTCTTACCGTTCATCCGCTTCCACAGTGGTATAAATGTCACTGTTACTAAAGGCCTGCAGATGAATATCAGCTTGAACAAAGTTAAAAGTCTTGCGAGTTTCACCACAAACATAACGAGACACGAATATCTCATATTTTGGCTAAAGTTTGCAGCGAAGTTAGTCATCGAATCGCTGCTTTTTGCTTCTTCGCTTCCCGTTGAGTCAACGAGCGGAAACACGGACAGCACCGCTCTGCCGTTTCAACCCACATTGTGGTCAGAAGGGGGGTTCACGTCCGTAGTGATGAGTAACTGATTGCTTATTTGAAAACGTAACTAAGTAAATGATTACTCGAATTGCAAAACTAATGTCTTACATTACTTGTTACAGCACAAAAATAATTAGTACAGGCTTTGAATGAACTGTCACTGCATTGCGGATTAATGTGGCTTTATGTTTGGGGCATGGAGCGAGTGATTTTAGTGCTTTTTACAGTGGATGCTTTTGTATGTTGCACTTGCATGACTGATCTGAAATTTGGACATGCAGTTTCCGAGATGTTGGTATCCGCTGGCAATCCAGAGACACCCGTAAACACCGGTGAATATTTGGGTTTAGTCAGGTTTAATCTGTCCCTCACACAATCAAACACCAGTTACTATCACTAAACAAAAACACGCTTCAACAAAACAACCCCAACACTATCCATCTGTGCTCGTATTTCTACTAGTGGAAGAAGTTGGTAACCCTACACACACACTTAGCAGGAAAAAAAGCCATCAGCCATCAGCTACTGCGGCTGGGAGTAAAGAGTTGCTGCCCGCTGCAGGGACAGCTAGCGGCAGCTGGTGTCATCTCTTGCTGCGTTCACTTGCACTCAGACATCAGAGTTTCGCTCTTGTAAATGTCTGACCAGCCACAACTTTGTCCAAAACTGGGGTGACAAGGTATTTTTTTAGGGGTAGCAGCTGCCACCCCGTGCCACCCTGGTTGATCCGCCCCCGCCAACCCAAAAGTTTTAGTGCTTTGCCTGGTGGGGACCTGCTTTTTGTCTCCATAATGTGACTTTGTGAATAGAATTTTGTCCTCCGTACCTTTTTGATTAATACAAGTACATAAACACACTCAACTCATTTGTCTAACTTGTGAGGAGCTACGTTCCTTCCTTAATGCCTAAACTGAACGCTTAATGTTACATGCCTGACTCGCCTAAACTGAATCCCAATTATAATCTTATTCTTAAACCCAAAACCAAGTAGAACTTTAAAGTCGCATTAAAATAAAAATGGACTTATTCACTTTGTTAGCTCCTTCTCAATTGGAATTTGGAATTGATCTTACTTTCACCCTTTTCATCTCAACCTATAATAACCTCTAATATATAATCTAATCTTTTAAAATGACTCAAGTGGCAACATGCTACATTTTTAAACTGTATACCCTGGTTACACCTAAACATAAAGTCTCTTTTTAAAGTAGAATACATCAAAATGCTATTTCCTCCTGACAAAAACAGTTAAACTGTACGTTTCAAAGTGTTTTTTTGCACACCCCCCTCTCTGGGGACGAAGAACAAAAACCACAAATGTGTACGTACACACAGGCAGCGATAACATCTGAAGATGTGCTCGCACACATTCACACAAACCTGAGCGCCCAACGTGTATGTTAGCCAAACCCCAGACACAAAACCCTGGCACATGAGCCTCAGGTGTCCGCTGCATGCCTGCGGCAACTCCCCCAACCTCAATATTCATGACGGGCTGCTGTCTGCTGTAGGTTGCCACAAACGGCAGGAAGAGCGAGCGCTGGTGAAACGCCAAGTTCGAAAGGCTGGAAGAGAGAGTAGCGTGGTCATCCCTTTGTGCTTTTGGCAGCGTCGTCATATGTGACTCCGCATTTACTTCACCGCACTGCATTTAGCAAGGACTTTGAGCCTGAAGTCGGAGGGAATAAGTACCTGGTCACAGGTACTGGCAAGCTACTCTGCTTCTCTGCCAGCTGAAGTGGTGTTACCAGCCGCCAGCAAATGTGGTGTCTCTTCTTTTGACGTGGCAGTACAGGGAAGCCAAGACAGGAGAGAGAGTTGGGTCACTTTGTATGTCTCTCTCTCTCTCTCATTCCCTCTCTCTCTTTCTCTCTCTCTCTCTCTCACACACACACACACACACACTCCCTCCCTCCCTCCCTCCCTCCCTCAGCCCACATCCCATTCCCATTGTGTGTTTAATCCGGGGCTCTTTTGTGGCAGGATTCCACACGAGGACTCCCGCTTCTGTGGCAGCCTTTTTCTCCCAGGGCCTGCCATGCTCTTCTGTCACCCCTTCTCTTTTCAATTTGCATGGAAATGCCTCCGTGTGCCTGTGTGTTTGTGTGTTGTGAGCATGCCCCCCAGCAGTCTGTGCGAGCGAGCATATGCACACACACACACACACACACACACACACACACATTCACATATGAGTGAATAGGCACGCCATACCATCAGAGCCAGGGAATGCCAGGGATTATGGGAAGAGATGTGATTATTACCAAGATTTTTTTTTTTTTTTGTTTTGTTTTTCCCCCCACATCATTTGTTTTCGACAAACGCTCAATAGACCCGTCTTGGCCGGGTGTTTTGTGCTTGCTGACAGTTAAGAAACAGGCAGCTCAAACACATGATTATTGTGGGTATTTTTGGAAAACATCCATGCACTTAATCTTTCATCTGCTGAAAAATTCAGCTTGTTGAAGACTTCCCCCCCCCCCAGCTCCCCCCTCCCTCTTCTCCACAACAGCAATTTACGCTTTTCACAATCCCATACGATGCTTTTCTGTGGGATGTGGAGGCCGCAGCATACTTCTAAGGTGTTAATGTTGCCATCCGTATGAATTCTTAAACGCTGCCCCCTCACTCACTCACTCAGTATAGTGCATGCAAAAAAAAAAAAAAAAAGCCTCAGCATATGTGAATTCCTTAAAGACAGGCGGAAACGTGAAAACATTCAGCCGCTCCAAATGCTCATTCACTTCGCTGTGGGTAGTACTTTGAATGTTAAATCATTGTTTTCATCCTCTAAGCACATAATTTAAACCTGTCTTAAAATATTCCCCAGCAGCCATTATGGTGTTAAAGATTCCCGAAGCAAGAGATGCCGCAAAACTCTCCGAAATGCCATTAAAATGAAGGCATCTAGACTTTTTTTTTTTTTTTTCTTCAAGTCAGATGAGTTTTGGTACATTCAAACAAGAGCATTTCTCAGGTTACATACTGTATCCTACGATGGCCTGCCTCCATTCACTGCTCCCTACATTTATATTTAGGCCATCCTCCCCTAAAAATGTCATATTGGCTAGCTTGTGTTCCTTATTTTAGAATTAAGGATGTATCTAGTGAATCAGATTTATCAGCATTGCTTCTGCCTTTGTGGACACACACACACACATTATTCCTGTACCTTCACATACACACACTCCACTGTCTCTCCAAGATTTTTTTTCACATGATGAGGCCACAGACGTTCTGAACTTAATTTCGAAGGCATGGGTTGTGGAAGACACAGGTCAAACACAATGAAGCTCTTTTATCTGAGTTTCCATCTTTTTCTTTTTTTAACCAGTCGTTGGCTGATCAGCTGTGTCATATCCAATCAGGGAAGAAAGGGCCTGTGAAGGGCACTGGTTAGGAAGCAGACCTCTACACTGAGATACTAAGTCTTTTTTTGTTAGCACTTACAAATATGAATATGTGCTGAGTTGATCTGATGGCTATGATTTTGAGATTGAGGTTTCACTTTCTGCAGATTCTTGTAGTTTTGGTTTGTCCTCTGTTCTCCAGTGGCTACAGTCTCCCCCTCCTGTGTTTTCTTTGTGGTGTTTAATGTAGACTTTTAAATAGTTGACCCTGTCCTGTTTCTCATCTCTGTGTCCCTCGCCTTGTCTTCCTTCTCCTCCTCCAGCTGAGATGGACGGCCTGTCCGACCTCTCCCCACCCGGCTCTAACCACAACCACAACCACAACCACAACCACCTGGGCTTCTCCCAGCAGCAGCAGCCCATCCCCGGCAGCACAGCAGAGCAGACTCCTTCCTCGCCGGTGCCCCCAATGCCTCACGCTCCACCACCACATGGTGGTCAGACAGGCGGCCGACAGCCCCAGCTTCCCGGTCTACACCACCCAGGCCTGGTGTCCACGCCCATCAGTCCCCAGCTGGTGAACCAGCAGCTTGTGATGGCACAGATCCTCAACCAGCAGTATGCAGTGAACCGGCTGCTGGCGCAGCAGTCCCTGTCGCAGCAGTACCTCAACCACCCACCTGTCAACCGCAACTCCCACAACAAGCCTCTGGAGCCACAAGTGGCATCAAACACAGAGGTGTCCTCCGAGATTTACCAGTGGGTTCGGGACGAGCTGAAGCGGGCCGGCATCTCACAGGCCGTCTTCGCCCGTGTGGCCTTCAACAGAACCCAGGTGAGGAGGGAAGACACATGGGCTAGAATAAAAGATACTTCTCTAACCAAAAAAAGCCAAATTATTGTCATTACTAAAATGATTGTCACTACTAAAAACGACCACTTTATTTCTAGTTTTTATGAGTTGCTTTATATCAATTAGATTTTCATTCCCCTTCCTTCTTCTTTTTGATAAGGAAGCTCTGATTTGGCTGGAGTATTCTCAGATTTAACCAAATTAAATCATAATGCAGGTCAATGGTATTTATGTTTGTCATGGAATATTTGGCCAAAAGCTCCATTTGATACAATAATGACCTACTTTGATAAGTTCAGGAATTATTTTATGTACATTGGAACTGAAGTTGTATAATCTTGGAAAACATCCGTATTCGCTACAACATTCAAGGTTGATTAAAAATGTGATTTATTTCTTAATATAATTGAATTTTTTATCTTTAATGTGATGCCCCAGTCTGACCCATATATTCATAAGGTAATAATAGTTTGTTTGACTACAAACAGTACCTTTTAAGATCCCATGAAATGGGCGCTTGATGCTTCCTGGAAAACTGTTGCTTCCTGGAGGACAGTGCATCTTTGGCGGTGATGTCATTCAGCACCAACAAAGTTAAAGGGTGAAACTAATAAGTCTAACCAAAAGAGATTATTCAACAATCCCCCTTTCTCTTCAAACTGCCTTTATCCCCGTAGCTAATACCTCACTTAAAACTGACCCTTCTTTATCTAAGATCCCACACCGACATGTTGTTTCAAAAGTAAATACATCACATTAAGGAAGTCATAAAACATTTTAATGACACCTGTTATACCAAGAAATATTAAGAAAGGCCTGCTGTTTGAATCTCTTTATTTCCATAGCTTTTTTTACTGTATCTCATTCATAACTCTCATCCACTCCAGTAATCTAGCACCTCTGTACTGTACTTCAAGACAGCTGGCTGCTTGCCAGGTGAAAGACCCGGGCTCGGTCATGGCGTGCGTTCTCTCTCTGCCAAAATATGTGGTTTCACTTCATAGTCAGAGGCCACACACACACACACACACACACACACTCACACTCACACTCACACTCACAGATACACACAGAAGGCAGTGATAATGTCTTAAGACGTACTGTCTGAATTAGAGGGGGGTGGAAGGAAGTGACAGCAAACCTCATTACGACTCCATTAGCTTTGAAGTTGCTGTGTATGAAAAAGGAAAAAAGCAGAAACTGATAGGGATCTATTAGAATTAGAACATGCAGCAACTCACCCCTCCTCCCCCCCCAAAAGAAAATGTGTGTGTGTGTGTGTGTGTTTGTGTGTGTGTGTGTGTGTGTTATATGGTAGAGTCAGGCAGTGGTATTTTTGTGCAGATTGGCAAGCTCCCACACAAACAGTCTTATCTGTGGCTGATATGAGGAATTAGCCCAATGTGCCGTTGGAGAGTTTGCCTTTGGAGGATTATTTATTAGGCATGTGTTTTTTTTCCAGTGTTAATAAAAGGAGTGGGTGGTGGTGGTGAGGAGGAGGAGGTTGAGTTGTGACATGAAGGAGCCGCTGTCGATGCAGGAGGTAGCTCTGAGGAGGCGGAGGGGAGGAGCTGAGGGCACTTTTTTTTTTTTTTTTAATTTTTTTGGAGAGGAAACTGATTGACCAAAGAGATAGACAGAAATGGTCGATGATAGCAAAGAATGATAAGAATGCACACACTGAAGAATGCACACACAGACACACACATGTACAGACACACACACACACACGGTACTAATAAAATTAGAAATGCCACTTATGTATCCCATGAATACTCGTGTACATTAAACGCACACAAGTCTCCCTCACCGTAAAAACGTCACTCTTGAGTCTGGTTTCATGCGAGTATCTGTTCATGCTTGTCTGGATACCACAGACCTACCTATTTGAACGTGACACATCTAGTCGCATACATCTTAATAGTCAGACAAACAACACCAAGCACATATTTGCAGCTCTACTCATTTCCCAAGAGGACTTGCGTTATCAGGGGAAAAAAAATAAATAAATAAACATAAAAAAAAAAAATTGAGGATGTTTTTCCCCATCACCTTGTTTTATTACCAAATCACACCTATTGATGGTGAGAGAAGCGGAGCGATGGTTCGCACAGTGTGTGGCCAAGAGCTGATGAAAAGGCCCAATCACACGTCTCTGATAATGGAGTCATCGCTGTCTCATAATGATGGAATTGAGCGCTATTGAAAAGTAAACAGAGGATACACTGATTGCCCGCCGTACAAGACTTTCACATTTTCAGGCTTGTAGCTGCAGCTCTTATCCAGAGAAACATACGGCTCTAAGAATATGTCCAAGATGTGTGCAAAATTACACTTAACCCAGTTTAATGCCTTTAAAGGCTACGCACAAGCTTCAGAAAAGTAGTTTTGTCATCCAAGAATGATCATTGATGAAGTGGTATGAACTGACACAACAGAATAATATTTTTTTTTTACTACAAGACAAAAGCTCTGTAGAGAGTCATGAGTATATGGAGGAGGACGAGAGTATGTAAAGTTTTCTTTGATAACATGTTTTTTACAACGATGGCGGGCATACAGTGGATGCTTATCGTGGAGAAAGCTTTTTAGAGATGAAGACACTGACACTGGACTAAAAAAAGAAAAGTAGATACACGGGAAAAACCTGTTACTCTACCTGCCTGTTTGAAAACACTGTGTTGAGTAAGAATCTGGTCTAAATACTGAAATACTGAGTCCCTAAAAGGCAGCATTAGTTTACAGTTTAAGTGGGTATAAGAGCGACATATCTCCATTGTCATTAGAGTTTCCTTTTACACTTATGACCCTCCTGTGAGCTCTTCTTTTCCGCTCTTTATTTTTTTTTTTATGTCGTTCTCCCTCTGCTGCTCCATCACCTCATCTTCATCTTTTTTACTCTCTTTGCTTTCTCCCTCTCTTCCTTCACCCACATCATGCAGGGCTTGCTGTCTGAGATCCTTCGCAAGGAGGAAGACCCTAAGACGGCATCCCAGTCGCTACTGGTCAACCTGCGCGCCATGCAGAACTTCTTGCAGTTGCCTGAGGCTGAGCGAGACCGCATCTATCAGGAGGAGAGAGAGCGCAGCCTGACGGCTGCCTCTGCAATGGGCTCCGCTCCACTTATCAGCACTCCACCCAGCCGACCTGTACAGGTACCAGAGATTATGTTCCTCTCTGTGCAACCCTGCATTTATGTTGCAGATAGCTTAATGTAAACTTGAATGTTACTCAGTAGGACATAGTTATTAGACTAGAGTTTTAGTTTTACAAACATTTCTTGGAGACAGAGCTGCTCTGTAGATAGAAAAATAAAAAATTAAATAATGTGCAAAGGACTTAATTTATAGTGAGGTAGCATTAGAATAGCAAAAGGAAAAGTCAAGGGGTAGAGACAGATTTATACTTATACTTAAGGTTTTCTGGTGGTCTTGTTGTAGGTGCCTACAGCCCAGGAACTGATTTATGGTTTAACCCATAAATTGTTGTTGCACCACTGCAACACGAGATGAATGTGGCACGCATTATAAGGCAGTATTATGCGTCTGTTATACACCCAAAGTAATCATGTTCACATGATTTTATTCACTTTGTAAAAGGAAACAACAATCATGGAAAGAAGAAGTGAATTTTTTTTTTTTTTTTCTAGATCTCACAGCAATAAATTTGATGACATAAATGATTGATTGGTATAAATGAGAAGTTTAACCTTTGGTAATTGTTTTTCATTATCAACAAATGCTATCAGTGGTGGAGACATTTAGGATAAAACAGAAAGCCACCCAAGGAGACCAATTACATCTGAGACCAATCACAGACGTGTAGTTACATTTTTGAGGGATACACATCAGCTGTTGTGGAAGCCTTTATGTAGCTACAAAGGCTGAATGTAGAGCAGCGGTTTTCAAACTTTTTATGCCCAAGGCACACCAAAGGGCAAGCCAAAATCTCAAGGCACGCTTGTATTCATTCATCGAGCAAAATAATCTCTATAACGCTTTATTACTCTTATCATTCCAAATAAAATTTGACAAGCAACTATATTACTCATGAAATTTTTATTAAAAATAATTCAAGAATTCATTTGAAACTTTGTAAAATTACAGCAAAGCAGCAACACACACATTTAAACCAGACAGGTCACAAAATTAAAAATGAGGTAATGAAACTGAAAAGAGGGAAAGATACATAGCAACAGAGTATGCATTGAGTTGAAAAAAAAAAAACTGAGTCTAACATTGTGAAGAAAAAAGAGATTGACAATGAAATAATTGGCATGCAAAAAGTGAATACAAACGCAGTATCAATGCAGCTGACATCGAGTTGAAAAGAAAATCTTTAGTCAGAAATTGTAAATGTAACTTAAATATGAATCAGCATTAAAACATTTGTTATTGTAAATATTTGTTGCCTACTTACAAGCTCGTGAGATACGTGCCTGTCGGTGCTCACAGATTTTTTTTTGAATCCTTGGTTGTACTGAGGAGAAGGCCACTCGCAAGTCCTATTCAACAGAGAGGCGTGACCTCCTGTTACTCGTCTTGTAAACCAGAGTAGAGAATGCCAACTCACACAGGTACATAGTGGGGAAAAGAAGAAGTTGCTCAATAGCGTGGCGGGAGATGGTTGGGTACTCTGATGCAGAAGCCAACCAAAAGTGATCCGGTGGCAGCTCACTAAATTTGAGTTTAATTGTGCGGTCCATACGGAGCTCTGCGCATTCCTCTCTGAGCTTTTCTGTTGAGGATCCCTGATTGAATGGGTCTCGGATCCAGTCATAGTCCTCGATGTTGGCCACACGTGGAAAATAGCGCTCAAACCTCTCTTTTAATGTCTGAAGGTGTTCGGCAAATACAGCGCGCTCTCTGGCTGCCTGTGGCACCGCTGATGCCAGTGGGAACATGTCCATGGAGCCCTGTTCCAAAACCTCGTGCCACAGGATAAGCTTGCCCATAAACCCCCGAATCTTGTCTGTGGATGATAGAATGTTTTCATTCCTGCCCTGAAGCTTGGCGTTTAACTCGTTGAGATGCCAAAATATGTCTGCAAGGTAAGCCAGCTTGGCGCACCGCTTCTCATCCGCAAGCTTGTCCTTATGTGGGACAGCGTGTTCACTTGAAAATTCCAAAAGCTCTTCTCGAAGCTCATAAAGATGGGACAGGACTTTCCCCCTTGTTATCCTCCTTCACACTGGCTGTCAATCAGGGCCTTTGATGTGTCACACACTAATCATTCCCACCATCCAGCGAAAAACTAGAGTTTGGTTTGACAGAAAGTTTTTAGAAAACTTTTTTTTTAGGGTACAGAATTTGCCTCTGTATTGGGAAATGCTTGTGTACAAGGTAGTAATACTAAATTAAAGTCATTCATAACTTTTTGTATAGTTGTATATTGCAATAATAATTTATGAAATCCCACATCACACCGGTGTGCTATGAGGCAAGTCCAGATGTGCTGTGGGATTTTGTGATAACCAGTTTGGGAACCACTGATGAAGAGTATCAGTACTTGGTTCAACAAAAAGTACTTGCTTAGCCAAATCCAGTTCTGGATAACAAGAATCCAGTCAGCTTACTAGATTCCAAACACATTTTTTTTTTTGTCACAGTACTGCTAAATAAACCACTTCTGCAAGTTCCTCTAATGCACAACCTTGTATTCCTGGGCCAATGCTCCGCCATTGAGGATTGAAGGCAGAGATAATTTCGAGCGACTCTGCTTCTGAGAAATGTTTGTGTAACCGACACATCTCTCTGAACCAAATTAGAATATAATGAAACAAAACGAATTGTTATTTGAAGTTCCCCAATGGCTTAAAAGAGAGCAAAATTGAAAACTCTTTCTCTTGGATCGATAAAAAGTGCAGCAGTCATAAAAATTACAGCAAAGAGAAAACAATGTGTGTGAAGGGATTCATTCCTGTGAACTGTCTGACCATTTCAAGATATTATTGGTATTTGTACAGTCAGTGTTGAGAACAGGTATGGAGGTGATTTACTGTCTGTCTCTGTAGTGACGTGAGGAGATTTGATCCAGACACGTGTAAAAAGGTCATTCCTGTTTGCACCTTTCAGTGTAAAAAGTGTGTATCTACACTTTATACCGTGCAAAGAAAGACACACTCATGCACTGCTCTCATTAGCGCGCTCTGTGTTTACATGTGACGACAGCGAGTATGCATACAAGCACCACCCTAGCACATTGTTTTGCTACACACCTCACATTCCGCTCCATTGTATCAGGCTGTAACCTGTCTGGAAACACGTGTAATGAGTAAAAGCTGATTCCTTCCGTCAATGTTCACATTAGAGAACATACTCTACATTCTCCGTGCATGTAAATGAGTTCTACATCATCCCCGCCCTCACCACACAGGTGAGAATGGTGCACAAAATGATGGATAATTTTTTGTGCTAATTTTGACCTTTTACCATGCATTAGACAGCATTAACAGCCCTCCCATTTTTAAAATAAAGCTCACTCAGTGATGACAAGCTCTGTGAAAGATCAAACATCCTTCGTCTTTTAGTCGGTCTCTCATTCAAAATCACTGAGTGCCACAGCACAACTTTTCTACCCTTGCCGCAAATCGGTGTCTCTCATTTGAAAGGTATGTGGCAACGCTCTACCACTTAAGCCCATTTGAAGTGCGGTCAGCTGCATCTAGGAGGTGAGAGGGGCTAACAAAGGCTTCCTCTGTCCTGTCTTCGGTGAAGATGGGACTTTTATTTCGGCGAGGAGCAAAGAAAGACACAAGCACAGGCCCACCCATCTCCAAAATGGAGCCTTCCCCTTAAATTGCTCAGCGTGATCTCAGTCGCCGTCCTTACAAAACTAAAAAGAAAAGAGTGTCATTCTGAAGCGGTGGTGCTGAACTTAAAGCAGGGCCACTTTGCAGTTCACAGCTCACGTTTACAATCAGAGACTGTGTCAGTTCAGGACAGAGATTGAAAGTGAAAGAGTGGCCCTTTCCCCAAGAGAATATTTAGGTAAAAAAAAAGAAGAAAGAAAGAAAAAGTCATTTTTGTTTAGCTAAAAAACCAACTGTTAATATTCTAATGTGTTCCCTAGAAGCAGAGACGGAGGTTTGGAAGTATAACTTTTTGGTTTTCAACAGTCGCGGCGGGTGAAATAGACATTACTAATCCACTTGCTTGCAGAATGAATATACCAAGGGACTTTTAGCATATCTGAAACCATCTTATGGAGGTATATAGACGCATAACACAACAGAAATAGGTTTGCAAGATAAACTATGAACACAATGACTACTACATGATTTATATCTGTAACCATTTCAAACATGATCCAAAGCTGCATGCAAAAGCTTCTGGTTTGTGGTTTTTTTTATTTTCACATCAAGAATGCTGTTCGCACATCAGTAGTATATCTCGAGGCCTAATATACTTCACCTGTATGACTAAAACCCATCGACATTCATCATATAGACCTGTTCCGACACAAGGCAATTCTCACACGCACGTCCACGAACACACAAACACACACACACACGTTCGTACACTCATACACCTGGCCATCTGCCAGCCTCTCCTATGGAGCAATGCAGTGTGAATTTAAGCACATAAATCAGCCAGGGTGGCAATTGAGCCAGAGACAGAGGAGGGTTTTTTATAGGCCTCATAAAAACAGATGCAGAGGTATGTTTCTCTCACGTGTGTTGATGGGTCGGCTCAACCTCCCCCCCCCCAAAGCCAGTTAGTGCACATCCCAGCCTTAACAATTAGCTTGACATGGTAACCTACCACTCAGACTGAAAAGCCCGAGCTGTCATAAAACAGGATGAAAGGCCCGGCGACGCTCCGACATTCCATTTTCACCACAAATTTGAGGATTATGTGATTGTTTTTTTTTAACACACAGGGGCTCATGTGAGGCGTCTAGACAAATACTTGAATATATATCTATATTTTATCACAGGCTGTATCGCGAGTTACTAGCTGTTGGTGTTATTATGGTTTATTTGAATGCCATGCGCTTGTACTCATACCCAACCCCGTGGATGTCTCCTTTCAAAAGGACTCGTATGGAATGATTCATATGCTAATGGTTCTTGGGTAATGCTTTTATTAGGATACTTGTTACCTTGTCAAAGGATTTTTGTCAAGATCCAACAAGCCGCTGAATGAAGATGATTTGATTTCACTTGACTTGCATTTATTTTTTAATCATCAGCTTGACATAAGAATAATAACATTTCGTACAACACTTCTAAGTGTTTTTGAGTAACGGTGGTGCTGTGTGTGGGTGTTCAGTATATGTATGTGTATGTGTGTGTGTGTGTGTGTGTGAGATATATGCATGAATGAGTGTGCTCGCATGCTTGTGTTCAGCCAAATTCCCTTTTATTTTTTCCTCATGTGAGCCTGAACAAATATGGTTGTGTTGTGTTCCCGATACTGTAGCCCCGGAGGGAAGACTGTAACAGCGTAAGGCCCGAGGACTGGAATCCCCGAATCCCCGTGGGCATTTCCCCTGTGAGCAAACAACTCCACCCCCCCTTCACCTCTCACCCAGCACCACCAATTTGAACAAACACGTTCTCGTAGACGATTCACACACCGGAGCTTGCATGCAGTTCATTGATATTTCAGTATTTACGTGTTTTGTAAAGCAGGAAACAGTAAAAGAGCAACATGTTAATTTATCTTTCAAGTGTGAGGTTAATGTTCTCTTTTTGTTCAGTTTTGGTTTGAAATATAGTCAAAGATATATATAGTAAAAACACAATTTTATCATATTCAAAAAGCTTGCTGAATTTGGTGTCAGAAAGTCTGGAAATATTGTTGCTCAGTTACAAAACGTGTACAGTACAGTCACACATAACTGATAATGCTGAAATCCTCATGTAAAGTGGCTCAATCTGCATGAGATACAATCAAGAATTCAATATCTGACAAAGTATTAGTTTTATATGGAACATGTGAGGGATTTTGTGTAGGATTTTCTTGATTTTCTTTGTCGTCGTTATTTCCACCAGGTGAAACCGTCGCCTCTGCCCAGCGAGTGGAATGGCAAGACAGAGAGCTGCATACTCAACATCAACTCCACCATCTACGATGAGATCCAGCAGGAGATGAAGAGGGCCAAGGTTTCCCAGGCCCTGTTCGCTAAGGTTGCAGCCTCTAAGAGCCAGGTACCCAAATACACCCTAAACAACTCAATACTTAGTGAGTGGTGAGAGACACACATCAGCTTTTTGAAAAACTGGCTAAGAAAATACTCTGCTTCAGCATTCCTTCTTTTTTCACCATTGAAACTCAATATTTATGAATATTCAGAGAAAAGTTGCAAATCATGGCCTTTTGTTCATAATACAAGAAAATATCTAGTATGTGGAAATCTTCAGCAGTATTGATGTGCCAAAAATCCAAACTTTTAACTTTCAAATGTCCAACACGCACACTCACGTGGCTGGTGGATGTTTTGCAAAGATCCAAGGAAGAAAAAATCAAGATCCTTTAGCTTTGTGACAGACTTGTTGGTTTCCAAATAAACCAAACCTTGACCAGCGGAGCATTTGGCACATTAGTCCGTACAAAGACAGTATCCTCACACGCTCACGTAATGTTTGAACTGCTTTTTGAAGTGATTGTGTTTGCCAGAATATAAGATTTTATCACAGTCGATACTAAATGCTCATATTCATAAAGTTAAAAGTAAAGAAGTAGAAATGTATTGTGTGTCAGCGCGTCATTGCATCAGCGCAATGATTTATCGACATAATGACATATGTCTTCTTTATTGTGGGTTGGGAGTTTAGCAGTCGACAGTGTTTCAATACCAAACAAACTTGTTTATATTAGCTTCGCTCAGTAAGACGAAGGGGCCCCTGTTATCTTCGAGAGAGAGAGCAGGGCGCTCACACAATACAAGCTTGTGTGTGTTGGAAACAGGGGAGAAAAAAAAAGAGAAGACACACCACCAGTTTAACTCCTTAATAAAGCAATTTAAAAATGTGGCACTAAGGAGTTATTATTAAAGGTTTTCACGTGTCTGTCGGAGGCAGAGTTGGGAAGATTTCCACAATTGTGCTTGATGAAAAAGATGGGGGGAGAAATAGATCACCAAGGGCGGAATAATCTAGAAATATCTGCAAAGGCTTTATTTTTTTCTTGCTGATTAGGATGATTATACCCTCAGATAGCTTTGTTTTACCAAATTGCAGTTTGATGCACAAACCACTGTTTTTGTTAAGGAGTTCAAAGACTCCTTGGGAGGATGGAAAAAGAGAAAGGGAGAGCGAGGCGGTCGCAGCATTAACTCGCACATGTCTCTCTCTTCTCAAATGATGGTTTGTCTGGGAACAGGTTTTCCACCGTGCCTTCTCCACCTCCCCTCCCATCTCTCTGTCTTGCCCCTCTACCTCTCTCTTTCCCCCCGATTTCTGCCTCTCTTTCACGTTCCATTCATGGCAGGCGGGTGTGAATGTGAATTGAGCAGCAGATAAGAAGTGTGCTAATTATGCCTGTGAAAGGGGGCCTGGGAGAGCACTTATCTCTGGCTCCATCTCGTAATGGGCGCTCCCCGGGCAGCTGGTCTCCCCCCTTACTACCCAGCCGGCATTGCCACCGCTACCAGCGCCACCAGGCCAGCGGCTGCTCCTCCCCATCAGGACCCCTGAACCCTGAAAATCAGAAAACAGGACACAGTTTTCAGTTGCGGTTCACCCAAAAAAATCTTGTTAAATCCATAATTTTCCTTATTTGAATCTTCTTGTTTGATGCCGTCGACGGACGATTCTATAGTGTTTTGATTTTTACTTCCCAGAATTCATGTTAGTCCAACAATGTGGGTGGAAATGTGAAGTCTTTTCCTTGGATGACTCGATTAGTCAATTAATTGATTAGTTTATTGGCAGAAAATTAAACAGCAAGAGAAACAGCCTGCTTTCAGCTTCTCTGTTTTATATCATCATTGGATATATTTGGCTTTTTGGACTGTCAAAACAAAAAGAGCATTTTGAATAGTCACCTTGGGCTCTGGGAAATTGTAATAGACATTTTATCAACAAATTAAATAATGGATTAGTAGAGAAAATGATGAGCATTTTAATCAGTAATAAAAATAACACTCCTAGATATCAGCAGTTTCCGTAAATACTATCCATAAAATTTCTTGAATGGTATAACTAGTCTTCGATAGTTGAGGTGATCCTGGTTTTAGGATATCTGGTTTTAAAATACCTGAAATTTCATTGTTTTTTATTTTAGAAGTAGACAGAAAAAAAAAATGTTTCTTGAATATTGGCTCCTGTTCGCACATGCTCCCAACAGAAAAGAAGAAACCACATGTGGGGAAGCTGTACCACTTTCTGAAGGTTGTTTGTTTTCTCCTCCTGTGAAGCCATGCTAGATATTGCTGCTCAAGTTAGATACTTAGCTCTATTTACTCCCCAAAAATGTTGTTGTTCCACTGCTGGAACCAGATAAATATTGGTTTTTCTACAAGGGAAGGATTTTTTTTTGGGGAGGGGGATATTGGGTGTTGGGTAGGTCACCGTAAATTGTTCATGAGCTGATTATAATTTAAATGAAGGAAGAGTAGCAAAATGTATATTTGCAAATAAAATGTTAAATTTGTTATAAAAGGTTAGGTAGAGAGGTTTGGAGCCTTGCAGGCAGAAAAATAACCACTATCCAAGCCTTGGGTGGGTTCTGAGGTTGGGAGTGTAGCCTGAATGTGGTTGGTGATGAGGATGGAGGATGGGCTGGACTGGCAGGATGCCCATATGGGGTCCAGGGAAATAATTGTAGGGGGAGGATGGGGAGGAGGCCTCATCACTGAGGCTGGCACTGTCCTGTCAGATTTGTGTGCAGTTCAACCTCTGCCTCTTCAGCTCAGTTTAGGATTTCCTGGCATGCTTTTACGCAGGCACAGGATCAGGTGACCGGGATCCGTTGTTATCGGTACCAAATGTGTGTGGGTGCACTATGAAGTATTTCTGAGTGTGTGTGTGTGTGTGTGGAGCATTTGCGTATAGCGTATTTGCCTCATTCAGAGAGAAACAGATAATACAGCTGAGAAGGGAAGG
The DNA here is from genome assembly GCF_914725855.1 of Thunnus albacares. Lineage (NCBI taxonomy): Eukaryota > Metazoa > Chordata > Actinopteri > Scombriformes > Scombridae > Thunnus > Thunnus albacares. Next base: position 27,977,051 of record NC_058113.1, on the reverse strand, counting down.
AGCAGAATGGTGGAGATCTAAGAGTAGATAGAAAAAAGGGAGTTTAGGGAGGTCACAGCCAGCAGTGATCCCCTGGGTAGGAAAGCAGTAAACAGAAGTGTACTGATTGGCATGCTTCACCGAGTGTGTGCTTAGGTGTGTGTATATACTGTATATAGCTGTGTATGTGTGTGAGTGTGCTTTTTCTGTATTTTAAACATGGGTTTATGTGCAGGCACATTTGAATGTGGGCACTGATGTTTGTGTACTTGAATGTGTGTGTTTGTGTCTGTTGATGTGTATGTGCGTTGGGGGGGTTCCTGGAACGCTGCCATCCTGTCCTCTCTTAGGGCTCGTAACCACAGCAGGCCTCTGCCAGCCCTTAACTGTCCCCCCCACCCCCACCCCCACCCCTTTCACATATTCAATGTTGCATTTCAATCACTCTTTTACTACCACATATTCAGAGTAGTAACTATAGAGCAGTGAATCTCACCCAAGCCACATTACTTTATCAGATTAATGCTCACCATTCACTTTAAGTCTGGGAATACCTATTTTTAAGTTATCCTTGCAGCCATTCTGATGTAAAGATATTACATTTACTCCTTGATAAAAATCAGAAGTGTTATTCATGATCCATTCCTCTATGGTACAAACTGACTGAGTGCTCCAAGAACGCTCCATCTTCATTTAGCTTCAGGAGATGTCAGACTTGGAGAAAAACAACTGCGCGCTACTGGTTCAAATCCAGTGATGACACTGCCAGAAGTAGCTAGTATTAGTCAACGGCCCATTTCATTTTAGCCGGCAGAGGTGCGAGCTATGATCTGGATAGCCTGGAGTTGATGTCAACATTATTAACTGGCTCAGTAGGGCTAGAGCGCTATCTAGCAAGCGACCATGCTTTGTTTTCATTCACGTTAACAGGGGAGGCTTGCTGTGTTGGCCAGCCTGGCAGAGGGGGCGGCTAATGTTCTGTCGAGCAATGGGAGGTTAGCCGAGGGTGGGGTGGAGCGGGTCGGGGGCATTACTCTGACACGACTTTTATGTCCAAACATCCCCGATACTTCCTGAGAGAAATTGCACAACGGATGAAATCAGAGTCCCTGCTGTCATAAAACAAGCACCCTGGGAGCCCTGCGCACCGCGGGGCTCAAAGCCCTCCGACTCCTCAATGACCAGTAGAGTACAGAACACAGTCACCGCCACCAACGCCGCCCTCCCTCCGCCACCGCCTTCTCTCTGTCTCTCTCTCTCACTTGCTCATTCTCCCCTGGAAGAGGCTACGCTAATTAGCCAGGCTCTAATGAGACAGAATGGCACTGATCTGGTCCGCCGCTGCGCCACCAGGGGGGCCGGGCAGGGGAGAGGAGGGGAGGTGGGGGAGGGGGGGCCTGGTGCAGTAGGGGGGAGAGAGGAGAGCGAGGGGAGGCGGGGGGGGGGGAGGTTGGTGTATGCCATCTGTCACCCTGCACCCGCCTGGCACGGCATTCCCTGGAGTGGAGGGTAGGGAGGCGGCGGTGGTGGTGGTGGTAGTGGTGGTGGTGGGGGGGGGGGGGGGGGGGGGGGGGGGAGTGAGTGCCTCGTTGGTCTGGAGAGGTGGGGGAGTGGGTGGAGGTGGGTGGTGGCGGGTGGGGACACTGATATGAGTAGGAAGGGAGGGTGACAGAATAACTGGAACTGCTTCCTTCATGTTTCGAAAATGACTAATTTCCTGTTACGGGTGGAATCCGTTTAGTGGTCGTACATGTTTTATAGCAGCTCGAACGCTTTTTTTAGCTTTAATCTCAGATATTTGACCCACCCAACCAGACCAGACCAGCAACACTCAGACATAACACACACACACACACATACACACACACACCACTTCTATCACTCTGCTCCATCCAATGGCTGCTTAACAAGAGGGGCAGATGGCTGACCTTTTGGGTGTCTGTTTCTAGATTGTCTGTTACCGAGGAGCCACTGGGGGGTCAGTACGTTAGAAGTCGTGTTTTGCATGAAGAGTTGTACAAATGGCATTAAAATGACATCCTAAAACTGATTTAGTAAAGATGTTATCAGATAGTTTTATAATATCAAGAACTGAGACATGGTTTGTGGTTATAGCTGGGGGCTATGTTTTGGAACAGCACAGTGGAAATTTTGGACCGCTTCTCTTAAGTTTTACTTTGTATGCTGTGGCAGGGCCGGCATCGAGATGTCTTAATCTTTTGTTTGTGGACTCACAGTTCTCCATACTTCTCTCTCCCTCAAATTAGGCAGATCAGAGCAAGCATATCACAACCCCTAGGGATCTAAAAGGGCCATGACTGTTTATTAATTGATTTATTTATTTATCTCCTGTGCCTGCTTGGTTATTAGGTTGCCATGGGAAACAGGCTAGGCCAGATCCTCTCTATTATTAAAGACACAATTTCTTGAACTGGAGACCCAGCTGTCTGAATAATTAATTTAGCGAATGAATTATCTTGCAAACGGTAAGTCTTCCCCTCCCTCTGAAATGAGCCTTTCTCTTATTGTTTAATGGACAGTGGAATTCCCACCAGCTTGTTTTCTCTTCACTGCCTGCTTCATCGAACCCTCCTCCTCTTAGCAGGAGCACGGGGTCTCACTGAGCATGCCCAGAGCACTTTGTGTCTCCCCTGCCATCTCTCTCACTTACGCCTTACATGCCACCTCTCACCCCATCTGTCTCCAATTGCGCAACTCATTCCCTCCTCCTCGCCTACCTCCTACCCTGCAGTCAGAACTAGTAACCTGCCCCTCCTGAATCCGAACTGTCTCTTCGTCATCACCTCTAATGCATAAATATATGACAAATGTTTCTCAATGGTGGGCATGTTTCAACCAGCCCCTCTCTAATAGTTCACTAGCTCTCTTTCAATGAAGACCTAATCAGTGCTTAACCTACTCGCCACATGCCTAACCTTACTAGTGCTTCTTACACTTTGCTAGCTTGTTAGTGAATGCTACCCTCATCCCAGTGACAAGCACAGTATTTCCTAGCTCCTTCCTTCCTACAAACGTTAGCTAGCTAAACCTCTCCCACTGTCTCCACTTCTCCTGACAGACCACACAGGGCTTGTTCTGAGGCCCATTCTCGCTAATCTGATCAGGCAGGCAAATACGCCGGGAAAAGCGCTTTAATGATCCCCCTAATTACCTCAAGTCAATACCAACTGTATTATTAGACTCGGGGAAAATATTCCATTAGGGTGCCCCCCGTGGGAGTCCCCCCTGTGCGCGCTGATGTCACGCGCTGCGCGCCCCCTACGCTTGTAATTAATTTTATTTACACACGCAGGAATGCACAAGGTCGCACCTGCAGCCCGGAGCCGCCCGACTCGGCCCGCCTAATCAGATCTGTCATAATTACCATTCTGCATGCTTCTGACACACGCCGGGAAATATTTCAATTTAACTACAGCCACTAGCTCCGGCAGATGCAGTCTGAGAGAGAGAGAGAGAGAGCGAGAGAGTGTCTGTGTGAGTATGTGTGTGCACAGGAGTGTGTGTGAGTGAGGGGGAATTGCATAGGGAGATATTAGGACCTATCCAAGTGCTCATGCTGGTGCTTGTGTGCACTTTGTTTTGCTAGCATTATTTGCTGTCTCTCAGTCTTTCACAACCTCCTCTCTTTGTCCTTATTTCTCCCTCAAACGGAGATCAACTCTCCATCCTCATCACTGTCTAAACTATATCCTTCAATCACTATTTTTTACAAAATACTGTATAAATTAAGCCTCAAGGAAGACATATAAGTCTCCATTTCAGTCATGTAGAGAAAGACGTTTGAGATTTCGCGTTCGAGATGAATTTCCGAGTTGAACAAGACGCACAGCTAAAGTACTGAATAAACTACAGTATATGAAGACTTTTATTTCACAACACTTTTTGGGGATGAAATTTGTTCAGTTTCATTAGTATCTGAAGCAAACATGTAGACCAATTAAGAACACTTATTTAGCTGACATAGACAATTTGCAGGTTCTCCGCTATTTCAATCCTTAATTCAATAAGATCAGTCATGATTTATCAGCTTAATTATGCTCTGATATTAGCAATTAAACCCCAGCTTTGAATTAAATCTCAATCAAACTCTTATAATTGATGGAATCAGACTCCATGTAGGTGTTTTCTGTGTTTGTAATGTCACTGCTGCCGTTGTTTATCTCTAGTTCATCTCCAGTGTGTTTGTTGTCTTCTGTGCATTCATCCTCCATCTGCCTCAGCAGTATTGAACAGAAAGGATTATAAACAAGAAGTAAATTTGTGGTGGGAGAACAGTTTTTTTTTTTTTTTTTTTTTTTTGAACGTTCAGTATAGCTGTGCTGGTACCCAAATATCAGCCCACCACCAGGCTAAACTAGATTATGGTGCAATTTCAAAAATACTAATATTTGATACAAAGAGGCACAAGTGCTATGGCATCATGACTGACTCGATTTTCAGCCATTTTGTACACAAGTGCTTTACTGGGCAAAGTAAAACTAAAAAAAAACACTAAAATGTGATAGTGATTGATTGATTGATGCACATTAAGGATACCTAGTAATATACCTACCTTACAAAATTAAATACGTTGCCTGCAAATATTTGTTAGTGCTGTAAACAAATACTGAGCAAAACATTCTTGCTGTTCTTCACTACAGCTCTTGAGCAAGGCACTAATCCTGCAGCCACTAAATAGTAGACAGTGGTTGCACTGGGGGGAAACTCCCCGGTTATAGTATTGTTACTATGTTATGTGCAATTGTGTGTGAAGAACAACTTTGCAGAAAAGGAATAAAACGTGCGGTTAAAAAAAAAAAAAAAAAAAACTGTAACCACACAGATGTTTAATGTGCTCCATTTTAGATGGACTGGTCATTTGCCTTTGGTTATTCTTTATGCTCCATCTGCCTCTATTTGGTTGCTCAAAAATTCCCTGCACACTTTATTGGTTCAGCAGCCGTGACGTAATCTGCCACCCAGAACTGGTTGGTATTGTTTCTGGGAGCAAGTGCTGACACAGAGAGGGCCATTTCCTGCACAGTCATGCCTTGCCTCCACAATGTGTGTCGTGTTAGCTGTCAGTCTGTTATTGTTGTCGACTTGCTTATTGTATCTGGAAAGGTCGCGACCCCTCTTCAGAAAAAAAACGTTCACTGTTTGGCTAAGACTTCTCCAATGTCGCAGTTCGAATAGAGATTAATTGTTTGGCATGTATGATTCAGACTGGCAAATTCCTCTCCTAAAGCTCAGCCACTGACATCCTCACAAAAGAGTATAGCGACACAATCTGGCAGCCGCAATCTGGAACACATCCACTCTGACAAGACATCAGAGTCATATCAATGTGATTTAATAATTAAAAAAAAAAGATTTTTTTTTTTTTTTTTTTTTTTTTTAAAGGCAAGTTTCAAATGATTTAGATGACTCAGTTTTTAATCCTCAAAAGCTTTCCTTAAGAGAGAGAAGCGGCCTGTGATTTGTACATATGAGGACTAGAAATTTCATCATCCATTTCTGTGGTCGCAAATCCAACCATCCTTAGGGCCTATCTGTCATTTCAAATAGATGTCCGTTTGATCCATCTGTTTTGTACTCTCCCTCCTAATGCATGTTCAGGGCCAGCCTGTGAATTGGAATCAGATGGGGAGGTTATGAAAAATGATCTTGAGGTAAATAAAAACGTGGCTTAACAATAGATTCAACTCCTTGATCACCATATGGTGAACAGCCTCAGATAGTGTGCTTACAAAACAGTATATTTTCAGAAAGATGTTAATGTCTTTTAGTTTTCCTCTGCACAACCTAGTGAAATATCTCAATCCCCTCTGTTGTGTTGTGTGTTCTTTGCCCAGAATTGATGGAAATGAGTAAAGGTGGATTTATTCTTTAGGGTTGAGCTGTTCTGAGAAACGTAACTATAATGTCAGGGCTATTTGGAGACCACGTAGAAACTTTGTTTGCACTACTTTGGGTTCTCTCCCGCACGTATTAGATGTCAGCAGTATTTCCCCATTGCAAATACAACATGAAGCGAGATATAAAAAGACTTTTCTTTTCAATAATACTAGATAAATTAGCTTTTTGTACATCTAGCAACCATTTCCAGTGCAAACTTTTCCTCACTGCGCTCTAAGTGAGTGAACGAATGTAAACACGATTACTTTACTATATAATGAATGCACAGTAAAGTAATCTTCTCCTTTCCTGTAGCGAAACAAATTAGTGTTATGTTAAGATTTTGCTAGCAGTCATTTCCAGTGCAAACTTCGCCCTTGTCATGATCATCTCCCTATCACATGACGAATAAAAGAATATAAACATGATTACTTTGGGCATATAATGAATGCGTACCGTAGCCTGATAATGTACGACACCATTCGAAACCATGAATTAATCCCTACGCTTTAAGCATTGATGCTGGGACCACAAGAACACCTCCACAGAGGAGCATAAGTTTGGGCTTTTGGTCACCTGACTTATTATCTGATAAGCCAAATGGCACCAAAATCATATCTGTAAATTATTATAAGCTTCCTCCAGTGCTCATGATATCCCTGTAACATACAATGTACAAGTAATTGTAGTACAGTATGTTAAGCAAACAACTTAAGGTGTTATGATTGGTCTCCAAGCAGGGTACAATGTGTTTTTCACTCTATTTTTTTTTAGTACATCGTTACGTCCGATCGCCTTTGCAGTTCAATTAAGGCCACTGACCCCATTTCCATCGCCCCGTCCTTCTCACAGTATGCCAAAGACCATTTGTACAGTAACTCATAGCTGTTCTATTTGCATATAAAGACTTATTCTCCCCCCCCCCCCAAAAAAAAAATCTGGCCCTGAATCGTGCAGTCAATTATTGCTTATTGTTGCGGGAGATTCACATATGCCCGAGCATCAGGATCGTTTCAAGACTCCACCGTCGTCAGCAGATGGGCGTCCACCATGGCGTAATGTATTTACAACACAGCACTGGGTTACCTTGCAGGGTGAACGCGCACGTGCAGCCGCCATTTTGGCTCGCTCGGGGAGGAGGAACAGGTTTGAACATACCGTGTTATCGGCTGCATTTATCTGCATAGTGTTGTCTGCCAGAGCTGGGCCTCTGCCAGGTTCAAGGAGGAGGAAAGACAATAATGCATTGTCTTCCCCCCTACTTTTAGCTCTCTCTCCCTTGTTCAGACACAGGAGAGGTTTGTCTGGCTGCCTCCGAAGCAGCCCTGTCCTCCAAACCAGCCAGCCACAACAATGGCCACAATCATTTCTTCATCTGTGATTTTTTTTTTTTTTTCTTTTTTCCTCTCCATTTTTTGATGTGTCATCTCGGCCTCATTTGTTCATCACGACCAGGCTCAAAACTCTAAAATTCAAATGGTATCGGATATACTTGTATATTCTGTGGCTGGGGTTGAAACTGTGGCATTATTGTTGGTCATGCAGTAATCCGAGGAAGGAGGGGGGGGGGCGGGGGGGGGGGGAGGGAAACTCAAATGGCAAATTGATGGACATCTGTTGGCTTATTTTATTTATTTATTTTTGCGGTGGCCGAGGTCAGCCTGATGGGGCTGATAACAAGCAAATGAGATTAGAGGGAAGGTGTTGGCCAGGCCGTGTGACAGCCCTCTCTCTCTCTCTCTCTCTCTCTCTCTCTCTCTCTCTATCTGTCCGTCTGTCTGTCTGCCTGCATGGCTGTCTGTCTGTCTGTCTTGTCTTGTCTGTGGTCCCTGTCTCACAGCATAGCCGGTTCTTCATTAGTGCTTCTCTGAGCTTCCATGTTGGGGGGGGTGTTTGCAGCGGTAGTTTGGCGGTGAATGGGTGAATGGGTAGGTGGGTTGGGCGGTGAATACCATGCTGTTCTCTGACAGAGCGGGCCTATACTCTCATTGGCAGCTTGTGACTGCAGCACTCACATACACCATGTACCGCATTGCATAGCTGGGTGAATCTCGCGCATGAATTCAACTATTGTGTTGCGAGGAAAATATTTTTATCAGAACACCCGGTTGCTATTTATACTGGGGCCATACAATGGCCTGCTGAAGAGTTTATTACCCTTTTAATTTGGCACCTTATGACCCCAGAGCCCCGTGGGTGGGTCTCTGGTCAGATCTGTGTCTGCTGTAAAACAAGAAAAGGCTGTTTGGTTCTTGATTGCCAGTCCTGTTGTTTGAAACTAATTAATAATTAAGCAGCAATGACCTAGAGGCAGCGGATTATTGTGCAATATTGTCACAGGTGTGTGCCAACATCGCAAGATAATCCTATGCCTGTCAGTACGCACTGCTTGGATGAACCTGTTTACAGCATCTGTGAGTTCACCTGAGAGATGTATTTTGCCACAAAATAAACCGGCTTTCTAGTTCATCAGTTAGTCTGCAGTTTCTAAGATAATTTAGGTTGGGAAAAAGACACTGATTTACTTCAGGAGGTCAACTGAAGGCTCATCAGTATTTGTTCCTGGTATAAATATCCTTAAATGTGTAGTAAATGTCATTTCTGTCACAATTTCGCAAAGTTTATTGCAGTTTCATGAGCTGCAATCTGTTAAATGAACATTGTCATGTACAAATGATAGCATTTTGTTAAAAAAGCACCAGACAATAATATTATTATCAGACTTGTAAACCTTGTAGGAGTTGTAAAATATTTCTACCAAGTGTACTCTGATATATTAGTGAATGTATTAGGCTTTGATTAAACAGTTAATATCATCTACTACAGATATTTTCTCCTTCACAAGAGGCACTTAAGTGGTTTGTTAAACCTCGAAGGAAATTCTCTTTTATTATTCGCTCAGTAATGATTTTTTGTGTGTGTGTGTGTGTTTCATCTATCATTAAGTGGCAAGGCAGTGTTTCACCTCACCTTAAAAAGCAGATTTTTTTTTGGATAAAATAAAAATCTATTAATCGATAATCAAAACGGTTGACATGTAACACGACACAAAACAGTGTTCTTACCCAAGATACACCGAATACAGGACACGAATGGTCCAATTCAAATATGTATCGAGTGATTTCTCACTAGTGTTGTGACTGTTTTTAAGCTGCAGATTTAACCAGTTCTGCCCCGAACACATGTGGCGTCTCATCAAACAGACACACCAGGCTGGAGTAGAAGTTTTACGTGTCATTCCCCGCGCACCTCTCTCCTCACCGCATACACATCAAGGGGAAGATCACACAAATAACGAGAGGAGACGTGTTAACAGAGGATGATTACGTGTTATGCTGGATTTACTAAGGTCACACAATTTGTGACGGTCAGTTTTGTGGGAGGGGGGGAAAAATTCTCCTCCTCTGAAGTCCAGGCGTTAAAAACAGCTCAAAACAAGATTTACAGGAGCCAACGGCTAAGTCGTAGTGAGTAAAACTCACGTGAATTTAATAGAACAGAAAAACTATTCTTAGACAGTAAACTGGAGCTATGGTTATTAACGAATACAATATCTGACTACTGACGGGAATTTTTTTTTTTTTCATATCAAGAACAAGACGCTATTATTTCTTCTTAGCTTCTGAGCTAAATACAGACAGTCTTCTGTGCAATGTTGTCAATGAAACCCACATTTTCACTCCACTCTCTTCTTTTATATCATTAGCTTATGAAGTTGTTCTGACTAATATATCAGCAAACACTCGCCTACTTTCACATGCAAGCAGATACACTGCAACACGAGCATCCTGACCTATGTATGTCCATTATTAACTGTTTACTTCTAAACCACTGCTTTATTTCGGCTGCCTGCCTTCTCATGTTGAGCAGTTATCTTAAACTTGTCTGACATTGTTTGCAGGAAATGGCTTTCTGTGGTTTTTGTACAGTCTAAGTGAGATCTTCATTTAAAAAGATTCTGTCTCTCCTGTCTCTAATAGTCATAATAATCCCTCCAGTCAGTCATAGACTTTTCTTGCAAGCATCACCAGACCCCATCGTTCCTGTCCCTGCACTATTTTCTCAGCCGCAATGTTTAAACTGTGACACGAGAAATTTTCCTCAGCTTAACAAAAGTCGTTGTTATCACACGGTTTCTGCATACTGTAGTCTGTGTTGGCCGGCAACTAGGCCTGTCCTGAACTACCTGTTCTATTTATTTATAGAGAGCCCTTAATGATCTTCAACAAAAACAGAGCACACTGGATTGAAGAGCCCTAGATTTTTGTTTTCTGGACGGTGTTGGAACACTTAAGCGGCAGGGGCAGCAAGTTCCATGATCCAATCAAGAGCAGTTGGTGCTTGTCAGCTGCGGTGGAGAGGCTCAACAAATTACATTAAACAATAAAGGGGAAAACAGATTTGCAACAGTATGGTAATATCACCAGAGTGCGGGAATGTTGAACATAAAATCTTGTTGATTTAGTCATTCTTAGGAAAGAATATTGAAATATATATATAAGTAAGTTTTTCTACCAAATAAAGTTGATACTAAATTGCATTTTAGAAGGAGTAAGTTTAATGCATTTACTATATCCCAGTTGTTTTTATTTTATTGTAAAGTTTACAGTCAACAAGGGAGTCAAATAGCTAACTTCTCTCACTCTGTCTGTCTCTCTCCTCCCTCTACCCTCTCGCTGCCTGTCTGGTCTGTGGAAGCAATGCAATTAGACAAACACAAACAAAGCTCTTGAAACTGCCATGGAAAATGCTGACTGTCCACTGTCCACAGCGCTGGCCCGAGAGCAGCGCTAACTGCTGTTTGACCTACCCCGCATAAAAAACGTTTAGCAAAATGTTCATTTTCCCGAGGCCTTCAACTCGTTCAATAAACGGCTAAATGTCAGCTCAAAAACTGTCGAAATTATCAAAACGAAGGCGGCAAAGGAAAGCCCCCCCCCCGCACAAACGGAACATTCACACTTGTGAACTAATAAACTGTCTGTACTTTATTTCATCAAATGGACTTCCTGGCATTGAAATGGAGTTCACGTCGTGCCTTTGTTTGATTGGCTCTGCTACTTTGGGTTTAATCCTGCTGGTTTGGGGAGTGTTTGAGTTGGATTACTCCATCGTTGGGCCGGGGTACTGTTTCTCTGGCTTTGACAAGATGGTGTGTGGTTTGTTGTGCGTCTGTTTGTGTTTTGTGGTGTGTGTGTGTGTGTGTGTGTGTGTGTGTGTGTGTATGTGTGTGTGTGTGTGTGTTCTCCCTCACTACCGAATCAGCTGAAACCACAGACAGCCCAACTGGAGCGCCGTCCAAATCCCTCTGCATGCAAATTAAAAACGCAACAATAAACGTGGCAAAGGAACAAGGTGGGCACGCAGGCTTTATGGCCCCCTCTACCCACTCTCCTCCCTCTCTCTCTCTCTCTCTCTTTCTCTCTCTTTATGTCTCTTTCTCTTCCCCCCCCCTCTCGGCTTCCTCCAAAACCCCTCCTGGGTTTGATGTGGCTTATGGGAGGAGTTGGAACAGGGGACAACCAAACTGCTGAGTTATCTCTTGCATGCAGTGTGGCGGCGTGGCTCTGCCCTCTGTGTGTGCATGTGTGTGTGTCTGTGAGCGGACCAGCAGCGCAGTGTAATCCTGTGGAAATGAAAGGTGCTGCCGCGCACTGGCCGGGAGATTACAGCGCCGCTCTGTCACTCTGCCAGGACAGACTACCGGCTGAGCGAGTAGCCCTCTGTAACACACACACACACACACACACACACACACACACACGCTCACACCTCACTGCTTCTCTTTGACGCTGCGTTTCCTCCTCGCTGGTTTCACTCCCCGGCCGTCCCTCCTTCTTCATCCACTCTTGTCCCTTTACAGCTCTCTTGTAGATTCACTACAGCTCTTCATCCCACCTCACCCCCTCCCCCTTCCCCACCCCACTCCTCTTCACTCTCCCACACAGCTCTACAGTGTGCTTCACTCTTACTCACTCACACACACACACACACACACACACATACGACGGCCGCTGAGGTTTAGATCATCACATCAGAGCCGCAGCGACCACGTCACTCAACCCCTGTAGAGCCCTTCTGTCTCTACAACAGTCACTTCTCGGTTTGTCACTCAGTCCTGTGAACAAACACAAACACAGGCACACATTTCACTGTGACTGTGAGAAGTTTCTATTCAGTGTATTTATTCCATAACATCCAACGCTACGACGCATCCAACGTAGTCTTCACTCTAATAAGACATCAGAATCATGACTGAAGATAGTGGAGATTATAATTTCCCATATAAGACAAAGAACAGCAGCGAATCTTCATGTCTGAGCAGTTGGATCCAGACAATGTCGGCTTGAAAAAAAAATACTGAAACAACTAATAGATAATCCAAATTTTCTGTCAATTGAATTATTTGTTTCAGCTCTATCTGAATCAGCATCATAATACGATTAGAGCTGAATCGACTGGTCAGTGAATTGATTACTAGAACCACAAAAGAGTAAATCAACAAATATTTTAATAAAGAAGAAGAATCGTTTTACTCATTTTTCAAGCAAAAATAATTCCAATTATTGACTCATTCCAGCTTCTCAAACAAGACAGTTTGCTGCAGTTCTCGGTTTCTAAACTGAATCTCTGTGGACTTACACTGTTAGTAGAACAAAACTTGTCATTTGAATATGTCAGTTTTGGTTCTCACAAAGTAGTTTTTTCACTCATTTCTGACATTTTATAGAGAAACTAATTAATCGAGAAAATAATCTACAGATTAATGAAAATTATGTTTGTCGCAGCCCAATATTTATTCCCAATATTTTCTCATATTAACATGTAACTGTGGCAAATATTCTGCAAAATCTAATTGATGTTAAGTGCAAAAAAACTGTGTTTGACTGTTACATTAGAAACAACTGCATGTAAGACAACAACAAAACAAAGTTTGACAGTTTTTAATTATAGTTTGCTTTGAAACTTTAATTGAAACAACATTATGTAAAACGTTACATGATATGATCATCAAGAAACAATCCCACTAAAAAAAGATATTTTGAACTTGTGCTTTGGACATGTAATTCTCGCAACCTGACAAAACAGATACTTTAATAGTTCTTCAGGGTTTTACTGTGTATAAACAATATGTAAAACTAGTCCTCTGAGCTGCACTCTCAGCTGTGAGTCAGCAGTCTTGTACTGTGGATTTCAATAATCAACGTCGGATCCATTGCGCACCTTTTGTATTTATCAAATAAAACATTTAATTGGAATTGTCTCATACTGTTCTACAGCTCTGTCTTTCATGGCCCTCTGCTGGAGTGTTTCAAACATGGGAGTCACTTGCTTCCTCCCAAGGGTGCTACTCAATATGCGAGTGTGTGTTTCTCGTCACGTTAAATTGTTCCTCCCTGCTGTGTTGCTTGACCTTGGCTAATTCTTGTCTTCATCTTCAGCTGTGGCAGAAAAAAAAACATACTGACTGCAGGTGTAGCTATTGTGAAACAATAGATGGATTTTTTAGTTTTATTTTTTATTTATTCTACTACTGTAAATAGTTTTTTTTGCAAAACAGCATTTTTCATTCATTTTAATTATTTAAATTGCTTGAATGGTTTTTACATTGGATCTGTTTCATCTCAGTAGTTTTTATTTTTTGTGTTGTATCTGTTCCAACACTAAAAAAAGCAGTTTTTATAATCTAGTTGTCCTCATAGATAAAGCACCGTGTGTCTGTGTGAACCAGTTTCCACATCCTGCAGCCTAAAAATACCTTTAACACATCTTTGATCCAGAAGTCCAAAATTAAACTAATTACGATACATTCTTTTGACCTCTGCCCACATTTCAGTCTGAAGACCATGCTTTACTGACCTCTCTCTCTCTCTCTCTCTCTCTCTAATCCTTCCTTCAGGGCTGGCTGTGTGAGCTGCTCCGCTGGAAGGAGGATCCGTCTCCAGAGAACCGGACGCTCTGGGAGAACCTCTCGATGATCCGGCGCTTCCTGAGCCTCTCCCAGGCCGAACGCGACGCCATCTACGAGCAGGAGAGCAGCGCGGGCCAACAGCACCACAGCGAGCGGCCGACACACTTGATGCACATCTCCACTGACCAGCTACAGGTGAGCGTTAACGGCACGTGTCCTGACCCGACAGACGCAACCGGCTCAGGCATCACGTTTAAAGAAGTGTGATGTTTTTACGTTGCAAACACAGAAAATATAATGTAGCCGTGTGTGTGTGTATGACTTGATAAAACACTGTTAGCTTAATAAAATGCTGTAATAAAATGTAAAAAAAATATGCAACATATGGAGGTAAACACAAAAAATAATATGAATAAAATATGTACGGTGCATGAAAACATACACACACACCAGAACATACAAGGTTTCACTTTTGATTACGTTCTGTACCTTAACTCTGCTGTTCATGTTACAGTCTGTTAACTGACAGGAAGTTAATCTGCAACTATTTTGAGTCATAAAAGAAAACCTTCATTGTTCAAACTTCTCAATAGTTTCTTCAAATTGTGAAGATTTGCTGCTTTTCTTTGTCTTATGTGAAAGTAAACAGAACATATTTGTGTTTTTGACTGTTGGTCAAACAAAACAATCAATTAAAAGACTATAAATGAAAATGACACTGATTGATAATGACAGTGGTGATTAGTTGCAGCCCTAATTTGTGCATAAAGGGCGCAGGTGAGACAGTCTCTCCTGATAAAACTCTACTTACTGTATATGAACGTATTTTCCTACATTTTTCTAAAGTGCTGTGTATCAAAAACACATAAATAAAAAAAATCTAAATTTCCCCCCCCCTTTTCATTTAATCTTAACTAATTTTCCAGGCATTATGTAATAAACAACACTTAAAGAGTTTTTATGAACTCTTGTTAATTAGAAACACAGCAATACTTAAAAGTTCCTACTTTTCAGCGAAAGCCGTTTTCAAAGATATCATTAGCCTGAACTTATTTAACAAAGCTGCTTTATAAAAGACATCTGGTAGATGAATGGAAAATAACACAGAGCCTCGGTTAACGGTCAAAATATCTTAATGAAGTACAATAATTCTTCTATTAAAAGTCTGAGCCACAGCTGAGTGGTTGATTAGTTATTTGGTTACTTGGAGACATGGCCAGTGTTTCACAAAGGCTGCCATTTACTGGATATAAATAAGGTAATAGGATTTCTTTTACAAATCAATTCCAGCAGCAGATATGGAATGAGGGAGTTTTACTTTGCATGCAAACAGAAATGGTTGTAGATTGATAAAATAGGATTATTTCTTATTTAATAGTGCAGTTTTATCACGTCCATAAGAGACTAGTGTTTAAATATTTTGTGCCGGTCCTTCACTAACATGACACATTAGCCAAATTAGCTCACATTAGCTCAACAAGAACTATCATAGCTCTGTATATTGGTGCTGTAAAAATCACTTCTTTGGGTACATTTATGCCTTTGGCAAACAGTCCATGCAAAGTGCTGTTTTGCAAACTTCATTATGAAACACCTATTCTACAGTGTCTGACTCAGAAATGAAAATAAAAGAGCACCCATTTTGCGGGGTCAATAGGGACCACGAGTTGCCCACTCACTCCCTCTCCAACCACACAATGAGACATTTTACGAGTAATGTGTCATGTGTTTACACTAACGGGATTCTGACGGCAGAGTGAAAGCCATCGATAGCATTCTCACACTGCGGCAAATCAGCCAGACCATCGTAACATGAATTGTGCACAGGGAGCTTGTTTATCACTGCCTGGCAATAGAGCCTGATAAGCAGCAGAGGCTATAATAGAGAGGCCAGTTTCCCTGTGAATTCCCACTGTGTGTACGGCTGATTGTGTCTTTTTGAGGTTGTGAGTGTGTGTGTGTGTGTGTCTCTACTAGTGTGTTGCTGTTGCCTCTACCCCCACAATGAGACACAATCTCCCACCACCACCAAAAAAAAAAATTCATATCTGGAGAACTGATTACATTCAGTGAGATATTGCATGGAAAATTCCTTCAACCAAATGCCTGTTCTATACACAGTAGGCCCATTTTTCCTCACAACTCAATTGATTTTAATGAAAGGCCTTATTAATGCGCCGATAAGTGTTCACTGATAACATCCCCGTCTCCTTTCTCTTCCCCTTTTTTTTTTTTCCCACTGCAGCCTCAGCTGCCCCAGTCACAACAGCAGCACCAGCCCTCACTGTCCCTCCAGCACCCCTCCCAACCCCTTTTGTCCCAGCAGCCCTTGCAGCAACAGCAGCCCACCACCGGCCCCCGGTTGCCGCCCCGCCAGCCTTCCACCGCCTCTCCGGCCGAGACGGAGGACGAAGTCAGCCGCGGAGGGAGCATCAAGTCCCGCACCAGTGGAGGGAAGATCTCCCTGGAGGCTCTGGGCATCCTGCAGAGCTTCATCCAGGATGTGGGTCTCTACCCCGACGAGGAGGCCATCCACACCCTGTCGGCCCAGCTGGACCTCCCCAAGCTCACCATCATCAAGTTCTTCCAGAACCAGCGCTTCTACGTCAATCACCCAGCCAAGGGGCCCAAGGAACCCAGTAACAACAACAACAACAACACCCCAGCCACCACCAACACCAACACCAGCAGCAGCAGCAGCAGCAGCAGCCCGGCCTTCGAGGAGGAGCTGACGGACTTCAGGGAGAGCGGCGAGCTGCTGAAGGAGATGGACGAGAGCACGCAGACCAACAACACCATCTTCTCCATCAAGATCGAAGAGCAGCTGGGCCGAGGCGCTGAGGCCCAGTTAGAGTTAGAGCACGAGGCCAAGGAGTAGGATGAATCATGTACTGAGAGTTTTCATGTGCACACACACAGACTGATGACTGTGCTAAATGTAACGCTCTGGCTGACACAGAACCACCACACTGCAAATAAAGAAAAGTAGTGTTTTTATTCAGTACAGCGCCTGGACTGTATGAGGAGTGTTTATATATCAGTTGCAGACTGACAGGCTATGTGAAGTTAGTGTTCACACACTGGAAAGCCCATCTCAGACTCTGTAATACAACAAGTACTACTTTTTGGATTTTGTAAAACTTGTATTATTCACTGTAAAGACTGATGCATCATTTAAATAATCTGCACAAAAAATTATTCTAAGTATGTTGCCGTGGATATTTGCTGACTGCACTCTGTCTGTTGTTTTACACTGACTTACTTTATCTTTTTTGAGCTACTGATTATATTTAAAAAGAAAAAAGTCCCCGTGGAGTTTGATAGGACTTTGATAGGTGTTTACGTATGTGATGTTTAACTGGATTTTTTAAAAAATAGCAAATGAAATCAAGGACCAAGTGGTTGACAAGGCCTTAATTATGAGGTATCAAGTCTGGAGCCTGCTGGCAGATTAGTTATTCTTTTAAAAAGCGCATAATGTGATTATGGATCACTCCAAACTCTGGAACGCGATCACCCAGCCCAGGTGCATCTCCGAGAATAGCTCAGTCTTTACATATTATTTGTTAGGGAAGAAATATAAATATATATATATAGACATATATTGTAACTGTAAAAAAGAAATACAGTCTTAAAGAAACTATGCCAACAATGCCTTGTACTATACGGCACTGCCGATGTTACATTATTTTGCAAAACCTTTGTCACTGTAACTTTCTGAATTGCCACACAGTTAGAAATGTGAATTACACCATGTTTATGTTGTCCGACATTATTTATTTGCAGTTCATGCAGTGTTTTTGATGTAATTACTTTTTTTAAAAGTTTATGTTGCATAGCGCTTTTTTTAAAATTCAACCGATCTTTTTTCTATTTATAAATGTAATTTCGATGGGCAGTAAAAACAAAAAGTGTCTTACACGTTTTAAATGGAGAAATGTGCTTTAAAGGTTGCCTATAAAAAGTGCTGTATGTCAAGCAACTCATGCTACAAGCTTCACAATTAATGTTGTATGCAATTTTTACTATCATGCAAATAAGCTTAGGTAAAATGACTAACCTATAGAACACCTTAGAAAGAAAAACATATGCAATCTGTGTGAAAATCGATGTCTGCGATGTGTCTTCCTTTGGTTAACAATCCAATTCAAAAGCTATTCCTGTATAAATATTCTGTATAAAAAGTGTTTCTTTTTTATGAGTTTATTTCAATGAGAACACCAGTTATTTTGTTACGACTGACTGTTTTATAAGTGTTTCTCGGTTCCTTTCTGCAGAAATGTTCTAACTAGAAGTGGTTATTGATTGTTAATTACACAATTAAACTGTTTGTATTGTACCACAGATTTCTTGGCATTAACTTGACCAGACTCTTTTGACACCAGAGGGGTTTTTTTTCTCCCCTCTCCTCTGGGAACAAAAGATGAAACAATGTGAATTGTTTTAAAAACCTACTGCTAAGAGATATCATCTCCAGTTACTGACTCATTCAGCTGCAGTCACTGAACACATGTTATTTGTAATAACTGTAAATATCACATCTTATGAATCATTGATTGTTTATTATTGTAAATATATTTGAAGTTTGTGCAAGAGCTCACCGTACAAAATTGAAAATCAACGTTCTGTCGTGCCTCTTCCTATCAAACCAACTGTACCTGGGCTCTTCTACTGCATCTTCACTTCTACTGCTGAGTGTATCTGAAGCACCTGTAAAAATCTGAAATAAATAAATGTAAGGTGTGAACACCAATAATAGCAAAGCCCTCCACAGGGAGTTAAGATAAAGAACAGCACAGGTGTTCTGACCTCGCCGTGAACCCCAGGTGAGGCCAGGTGTCTGCACCTTTAGGAAATTACCCTCACCTGTTACATGCGATATGTGCCAGCCAGTCTGGGCTGGCGTTCCCTTGATGTTCTGCTCTTTTTTTTTCATGAATAAAAAAGCCAGAGTGTAACATTGTGTGTGTTAAGAAAAAAAAAACAGATCATAGGGTGTCAGATGCTCTCTTGGGACTCATCGATTTGCTAAAGGTGGAGATTAGAAGGTGTCAAGAGGTAAAAAAATAAAAAAAAAAACTACACATGAGAAAGTAGAGGCACCAATAAGCTTCATTATTTCTTGGTTTTGACTTAACAAGTGACTTACTCACTGATCGAGGTGAATGCACCAACAAATAACAGGAACTCTAGCATGATACTCCTCCTCATTATATCTGTTTTCATAAGGATCAGCCATATTTGCCTCAGCCTTACAAAAGGTTTATCCACACAGATGGCTAATACTTTTCTATAACAATGGTTCTCGATCTTGGTGGTGGTCACAGAAATATTTATGGAGCTTGTGAAATGATTTCTGAGGGAAAAAGGGAAATTTTGAGATACTTTTTTAATACAATAAGTAAAATATAAGAAGAAGAAGTATAAAAACAAAAGCAGCTTGGTGCCAGAGTTCATCTTACTGTCCGTGCACAGCTGTAAAAGAAGGGGGAAGCAGACTTGGCTTCGTTTTCTCGCATCACGAGCTGAAAAGGTTCACAGAGGCTCCAGTTTTGTGCTAAACGCAGGAGTTTCGCCACGGGTGGGTATCATGGGTGATTGCTCAGAGAAGACTGGCAAGCACAGAACAGTTTTTAAACTCCGTCTCTATTAGGCTGTTCACTGGCTCTCCACGGCATCAAACACACTTCAAAGACTTTCCCAGATGTCAAAATAGAAATCATAATTACGACAAGAATGTTGACTGATGAATCACTGACTCTGTTACCCTGGGCTTCTCATGCTGTTGCTTATTTTATAAATTAGCAGGCAACAGAAGATAAGTTTCCCAGAAAGCATTCATAGACGATGCCACATCATGCTGTGGTATGCCACTTTTGGAAAAGAAAAAAAAAAAAAAGGCCCAGTAGATACAGTAACTTCTTGTGATATTTGTAGAAATCCTCTGTGTCATAGCACATAAACACTTTCCACATGAAGGTTCCTGTAGACACACATGCTTGGCTTAGAGCCGGGTGGAGTTACTGAGGTCAAACTGCCAAATAACAACCCAGTATCACAGCAGTTCATGAAATAGTCATGAAACTTAATCTATGGATTTGTGTACACGGACATGAATTTTCCAGCAGGACTTTAAAACACTTGTATTTCAATTGGAAGTTTCTTTCGTGCCTGCACCACATACAACCAAGCAGCTAGCTCCGAGTCTGAAAAGAATCTGAAGCCGATCAAGAAAAACTTAAAAACTTGGCATTTCACCCAGGGGCGGTGCCTTACATCCTGCATTACACAGAGCATTGTGTGAGTG
Organism: Thunnus albacares; assembly: GCF_914725855.1. Taxonomy (NCBI): domain Eukaryota; kingdom Metazoa; phylum Chordata; class Actinopteri; order Scombriformes; family Scombridae; genus Thunnus; species Thunnus albacares. The sequence continues at coordinate 27,956,955 of NC_058113.1, read as the reverse complement.
ATGTGCGCTCTCGTCGACCTGCATTGGGTCGTCTTGTCACTTTTTGGATAAGCTAGTGCAACGGTAATGTAAAAAGTTGTTTATTAACCTACAAAAACCTACAAGAAACATCCTGTCTAATTGTTGTTAAATTTTCAAATTGACCATCATGAGTCTATACTGGAAAATATGTACAACTAAATAGTACTAAGATATATTGACATTTAGATGGACTAAATTATGTCCAACAGATGAGGGTCTGTATTCTGAAGTCAATGTAGTATCTTGCATCAATAGATTCCCAAACGGGCTTACAAGGCACATTATTAATTACCATGTACATAGGTGTGAGACCAAATATATAAATTATAGAAAAACATGATTAGTATATTCTGTATGCCTTCATACTTGAAATGCATCAAATAAACTGATCTCATATTGTATGTGTGTATTATTCAGTCTAGTTTGCCTAATTTTCCAAGCTTGCTACTTAGTTCAACATCTCATTTTCATCAAACCAAAATAATTCAGGACTTTTGTTCTGTATTCTTACAAAGGTGCACACAGGTTATCATATAAAGTAACTTACAATAAAACTAAGTGCAATGTTATTTTCATCATCTCCCAGATCACACACCAAATACACTCTACCTTCCTCACTTATCTACTTCTATTACCAGGGGTAGGATACCTCTTTTCAGGTGGACATAGCATAGGGTTCCACACCAAAAGGTTTCTGTTCTATCTATTTGAGGGTCCTTAGCATGGAAAAGTTTGGGAACTCCTCACCAAACTACATTTACTACAGTTGGTTCAATCACCAGAGGCAGGATATATTAGTGTTTGTCAAAACATGTCATTCAAAGTGACTGAGGGTCGTATCTTACATCAAGATGCTCAGCCCATACGGGCTTACAAGGCACACACATGAATTATTTCCATGTACAAAGATGCAAGATCAAATATACAAATTACAGGAATACAGAATACAGCATATTATGTTTATATATAACATTTGTGTGCACAAATAACCTGTTATATTGAATGCGTGTATTATTCAGTGTAGTTTGTCTGATACTCCCCCAAGACCCTCCGTATTTCACACCCTGCCTGTATGAAGATTTCACGTGTGTGTGTGTGTGTGTGTGTGTGTGTGTGTGTGTGTATAAACATATGCATGTCTCTCTCATGCTGCTGCAGCATTTCACCCATCTGAGACAAAACAAAAATATAGTTCAATAATTGAGTTTAAAAAAAAACACAAAAGCACAAAGGCAGGTGGGATGTCTGCATACATAAAGGTGAATTCACATTCTTAAAGTAAATTTCCTCCAATATTTTCATGGCACATGATATGGGCCACATGTCTACATGACTGGATAGTACAAATTACGAGTAGTAATCTACATTATTTGTACAAAACTAACGTAACTCACCCTCCATTGTGGAAAACTCATGAACGTGTACTCAGCACAGGCTGAGACTATGGATGTATTATCAGAGTTGGATATGGTGCCGTTGCTCAGCCTTGCAGCCAATTTTCCCCATCGACCACCATTGTAAAAGAGACATCTGTGAAACTGTTGACAGGACACCTTGAACTGCCAACAAGGTCGAGTATGACTCTTTCTATTATGAATTTTTGATCCATGGAGGTTTTATATTTGTAAAACTTTCCTCAAGCCAAGTAAAGCGATTTAAAAATCTGTGACGTCACTACAATGTAAAGTCTATGGGCCGAACTCGCAGGCAGGGCCAGCAGGAGCAACACTACTGCACATATTCAGTGGGTTGAATACCCCCAGAAGTAGACCTGGAAGCCAGAAACTTTTTTGGCATATGCGCCAGGCAACCAATTCTTTTTGGACTGAACAGGCGCCATTTTTCGGTCCAGTATCCAACTCTTACAATACATCCATGGTTGGGACAATCACAGAGCTCGCCAAAGCATGCACTGCTACGTCCTGCAAAACCACAACCAATCGGGTGAAATACCAAGTTTTTAGGGAGTCCCGCAACTCTTGAAAGCTCTCAGCGTAGTTAGTGTAGTGGTGAATGGGCAGACCATTCCTTCATCTCTTCCCTCTCAGTTTCACAGGTTATCAATCTGGGTGATGGAAGCACCGGTATTTTGGTGTGTTGCTATTTAGCTAATGTTTAGCTAATGGAGCTTTCTTATGCACATGTGATTGAGGTTAGCAACAAACTAACGTTAGTAAGTTAGCTAAACTGTGATAATACCCAGACTAAATTAACTGAGCCCATTAGCGAACATTATGTAACGTAATATACAGTTTTTGATATGGTGACCGCATTGCGATGTATTATTTACGGATTATCAAGTTCATTGTTTAACGTATAGCCATATAATGTATGCCTTTGTTATTTTATAGCTAAGGGTTCATTTATAGTCTACCAATGCACAATTAATAATCAAAGGAGGTTTGTAAACATTTCATTTGAACATATGATATTCCCATAACATTAGCTATCATTAGCCCTGTCAATCATTGTAAAGCAGCCTCCAGATCTAAATAAAAGAAGAGAGAAGGGATGAAAAATACAGATTTTGTTAATAATATTTATTTATCCGATACTCAATTTTTTTCTACTTTTTTTTATTTGCCATGGTGAGCATTTTAATTTGACTCGCCATGAGCCCTGTAAAGTATGCCTCTAATCATCTTTGGATACTACTTGGAGACCAACAGCAAATAAACAAATGCACACATTTGGGAAAATCAGTCAGTATTCTCTGAAGTATGTTCTTTCATTTGGTAGAGGCATTTCTTAATCAAAGGTAGGTCATATTATGTAGATATGTTGGGTTTTAGTGTGCTTCTCAATGCATCTCCCATAAGCTACAGTGTGTTTTCAGTTCATGAAAGTTAACTGTAACATTTCGTTTGCTTAAAAAAGTCTTCAGTTCAGCATTTGGTTGTACTAAAAGATGCTATAAGAAGTCAGCTGTTTAGTTTTTCTGATAAGTACATTTTGTTTTAAGCCTGTTTTTCACTTGCCAAGATTAGCATTAGCATTATCACAGTCAATGTAAATTACAGATACACCGTGTTAACCAAGCTAGCAGATAGTGTTAGTGTTAGCGCCATGCTCTTGGTCTTTTGGCTCCAAAAATCCAAGATGGCGATGGTCAAAATACTGAACTTGAGACTCCAAAATGGGAGTCCACAAACCAATGGGTGACATCATGGTGGCTACATCCGTTATTTTTTTACAGTCTAAACGTATGATGCTCTGAGCATCAGTCTGGTGGGTAGACCAGAGGACCTGCTGTGCAGGGTCTTCTGGTCAAGTCAAGTGCAGGGCTTTAATGAGGGATGTGAAATGTAAAGTCCAGTTTGATAACCCCGTCCTCATCCCATTTATATGGCTGTGATGCAAGATTTGATGCAATTTAGTGCAAAGGCGGGTTAGAGTTAGGGAAGGGTACTGTGTTGCAGGTGGACTTGGTGTGTTCAACTCGTGTTTTGGGTTGTCTGCTGTGGGTGGCCTACATTACATTTCATACTGCTGCAATCACAGCTATCTGGATCCAAATGCCACTATCTCTGTTGTGTGTGAAGGGGGGGACTCCACTTCACTATGACATCATAATGTTCTGCAAAACTGGTTAGATGGTCTGGTCCACCACTGGTCTGGTCAGATACTGAATTGGTGACACTTATCTTGGGTGCCCACCTTGAAACTGAAGTTATTGTATAGATCTTCTGTGCTGCTGGTTTGTGTGTGAGATGTGTGAGATGTTTGTGAAGCATCCACATTTTGAAATTTGTACAACATCCATATCTGAAGCACTATCTACTGTCATGGCTAGCACTTCATGAACACATACAAGCAAAATACAATTAATACTGCTTATTACATTCCTTCAAATCATCACTTCAAATATTCTGGACAGATATGGATGTAAACCACAACTTGACTGGTTGGCGGAGGCATACAACTGCAAGGTGGTATTTCTAGTTTATTGCTAGAATGCACATCTGCAGGATGGACACATTTAAAGAACGTATACATGCTCCACTTAACACAAACCCCCAGAGTACTCATGAAGACGTCAATCAACGGAGCACATTAACACTTCACAGACGACTTGAAGGAACACTGGAGAAACCAATGTTTGGGATTCATGAATTTCAAGTGCACATCATATGTCGTACATCGCTTAACAACTCTGGAAAAGGTGGTCTGAAACCAGTAGCCCTGCCAGACTGTCAAGTGCTTCACTGTTGGGTAATGGCTCACAACTTGGCATAGTCCTTCACAGTTTTTCTGTTATGTAATCCATCACATGATACTTAAGCCTGTGTTAGTACTCATCAGCCTAATACACAACACTCACCGATTGGTAAAAAAAAAAAAAAATCCTGAGAATTTAACAGTATCATGAGGATGCATAATTTTATTTCTGGTACTGGTGGAGGACTCTAACTGCATCTATTGTTGAAATAAACAAGGTATCAAATCCAAGAATACCGATTCAAACCTTCTGTTCTCGTGGGGAACGTTTATCCAAACTGAGATGATCAAGAACATAAACTTCTCAAGAAACCTCAAAACAGAGAAAAAGAATCTGAACAGTTTTAGATGGACTGTGTTTGTGTCTGATGATATGTGATCAATTATAAGATCCACAGCTGTTCATTTTCTCTTCTGTTTCTTCTTTCAATGTATGTAATACTCATTATTTTCAGTTTCTTTATTATAAAAAAAACACAAATATAGAACTTCCAGATCTTATTTTGATCAATTAATTTACAATAATAACACAAAAAATGGTGTGAAAATCAGATCAGTGCCTTCTTGGAAGAGGAGTCACAGCAGTTTTTGGATGCATTGGGATATAAAATCTGTGTTTGAAACACCTCTGGGTATTTTTCTGTTTCTTCTCCAAACAAAATGTTACAGCCAAGATCCACTGAGCACATTACAACAGTAAGCAAAGTTCTGTCCCATGTGAGGGATTCACCTGTTAATGCATGGTGGGACGGCAGAGTGACCAGTGGCACGGAATAATGTATGTAATGTAAAATTGCATGGGCAGAGAAAACCTGCCAAAACTAGGCGGTTCCGGGGTCATGCTGTATGGGGTAAAACAACATAAAACATATAAAAAGGAATCAATAGATGTGGAAGCTGAATACATCAACAAGACAAAAACAAGAAGACAACAAGATGAAATAGTATGTTGGACATCAGCTTATAGTACCTCTTTATTAACACTCTTCTAATATGAGGCATGTCATTGATCAAATTCATAAAAAGTTTACATCTAGTCTATATGCATAATTACATATGACAAGTAACATAAATGCAGACGTGAATTCAAACATTTGTCTCTGTTTACTTTAATAAAACTACAATAAAGCTATGAAAAAATAATGCTATTACCAGTACACCTGGCCCAGAACATGTTGCATATAAATGCATCAATATGGCATACTTTGAAGACATTATAGAGTTCAAATTACGCAATTCTGCATTGAACTTGATGTTAACCTTTTCTGCTTCAGCATCCAGACCGAAGTCACTACAGTCACTGGTCCAGACTGTAGTCGGAAAGCACAGAGGAGAATTTGTATTCTGCTCCAGGGCCAAAGCTGTCGCTAACTTCGGGGCTAACCCCCTTCACTTTAATCAGCAGGTGGCAAGCAAGACATTGGAACTTGGCTTGGGTCTTGAGGAGTTGTAGCATTTATTCACTGACAAATAGCCTTGACTGTACGTTCACTGCACTGCTATGTTCAAAGCTATCCTGCTAACTTCATACTCTCTTCTCCAGTCGCCAGCCTCACCGTCTCACACATGCTCTCTCGCTTTCTCTCTCTCATGACCGCACACTCGCTACGCACACAGCCTATGCACAGAACTATCCCTTAAAGGAGCTACGCTACTTGTATAACACCAATCAACCTGACCGACCCCTCCCCCTTCTTGTAGACCTATTTCCATCTCAAAATGGCAAATTTCGCCGAAAGGTGAGGAGTTCGTGAATCCATCTGGAAACACCATAATGATTTGATGAAGAAAAAAAAGCAGTTGTCAGTCAGTAAATTTAATCAGACATTATTGCAGTTTTTGGTTTCCCTCCCTTTTTATGTCCCTTGTGTCGAAGATTAGGATAAAACACAAACACAAACAAAGTGTGGGTGAAGACCTGGAATATTAGGGTCCATGTAGACATAGCCATTCATTTGGGACAACACTCTCTCGACTGGTGTGTTACTTCCAGGTAAGCAAATGACAGCATGCTAGCATCAAGTGCTAGCTAGCTATTAAAATGTGGTTGTGATGCCTTACTTAGCTATATAAAATGCAGCTCATGAGGTGTCATATTGTTATTATTATTATTATTATGTGTAATGATGACGTGAGATATAAGGAAAGGGAGAACGTCAAAGAAAGTCCAATTTATTTCACTGATTTCTCTACCAGCACAAGAACAGCTGTCATTAATGTTACGTGCGACCATTACGCATGTCAAAGATTAAGTAAACCATCATTGCAGTATCTCAGTCATCATTATTAAATGTCAGAAGGATGATCAATGATCTATTTTATAGCACATATGTGGAAACACACTTTACGAACGGCTTCACAATTTAGAATAAAATAGAAAGATTATTGATATGGGGAAATAACAACTCAAGTGTAAATAAAGAGTGATAAAAATTCATAACTCATAAATAATTTAGAAGTTTATAAATGCACCTCTGATTGACATTTTACCAGAACACAGTGGAGCCTGCAAGAATAATAACGCAACATAAAAAAAACTTTGACACCAGGAGATGTGAACAGAAAAAAAACTAACAGCCTTTTAAAAACAGATGTGTTAACAGAGCATTTTATTTTAATTTTGTGCATTTGATCTCGTTAAAAATGCCTCTCATTTAGGGGGGGGGGGGCAGCAATAAGGAGATAATGATAAGATTGATGTACATATGAACTCAAAACAAATTGAACTGAATGTTATGTTAAATTATGAAGCTGCATGGTGTTTAAAATAGATATTATGTAGAATGACAAAAAAAAGAACTTCAGTTTTGGACATGGTTGTTAAGTTTGGGACAATTTAAAGTAGTTGTGGGACATTGAGCAATAAAGTTAGTTTCAAAATATTCGCATATAAATGGAAATTCTCTCATCAGGTTGTCATTAAAATGGCATTTCTGTTTCTTGGAAAGGGCCATTGTACCTCCTCTGTCTGCTCTGCTTCACTCTCCTTGTGTCACTCTTCTTACTCTCTTAACTTTTTCTTCTCCTCCAATCTTTCCCCTCCTCTTCACTCGTCTTCCTTTTCTTAATTCCTTTCCTTCTCTTTACCTTTCCACCTCATAATTTTGGAATAATAAATTGGCAGGCTCTGGTATCATATCTTTACCTTTCCTCCTCTCCTTCCTCTCCACTATCTAACAGAAAACATTATGCTAATGTTAGCCATGAAAATTTCAAAATATATTATAATATATAATATACACTTGCAATAATGCCAAACCATTGTAATCTACAAAGAAATAGTCATAATTAATTGTGCATTAATTTAATATAATCATATTTTCAAAATAGCCTGTCCATTCCATCGTTACCTTATTTGACGTAGCTACAATAGTAGTAGTTGCTAGCTAACCCAGCTAGCTAACTTAGTCTACATAGCTGACGTTAGCTAGCTAACCTATTTAAAACATTATGGAGCAGATCATATACACATATACAATAAATTGTGATATTAAAACATCACTAGCTAGTATCTCAAGCGATCGTAACTTACCTGGCTTGAAAAGACGTTTATGGTGATGCTGTGGATTCACTTTGACACTTGTTATATATTCCATGTAAAATATTATTTCACTTTGCAGTCTGTTTTTAATGCACTGTTAAAAATGGGGACATTTCTGGGGACAGCTTGAACATAGGGACGTCTGGTTACCCTACAAGAACTCTTGTTTCTTTACACAATGCTTGCTAACAAATGTTAACAGGCTAAAAACTTGTTGACATTGTGTAAATATCACAGAATCCTTACCAGCCAGTGTCGAAACACCCATAGCAATGAGTGAGAAGTGGTGGAGACGATGTTATTCGCTTCTAGTGGATCTTCACCGTTCTGCTTGGCATATAATAAACTGTTGAAGAAAACAGGTTGCTTATTATTATATAATGTTTGCTAATGAGCAAGCTACTCACTTGCAAGCTACAGAGTAGCTTGGATGTTAGCAAACACAGCAATGAGTGAGAAATTGGCGTAGGCGATGATGTTTGTTCATTTCTACTGCCGTTATGCTATCAAGATCATTTGAAATAAAAATTCTAGACATATTAACTTTAAGTAAACACTGTTGAGCTAACATCACTCATGTGATTAACTGAAAACTCATTCTCAATACATTGGTTTATTTTGATTCATTTCAGCCATTAGACATCATTTTAAAGTACAAAACCCCTAATCATGGCAGTGCCAGGGCCATGTTCTACCCATAATCCACTGCAGGACCACACATAGTTGTTCGTCTCCACAAACACTGACTCACCATGATGCATGTAAAGGCCTGAAGCAGATTTATTGGGCAGTGCCTTCGTTGTTTCTGCTACGTTTAGCACCAGATTAATAGGGACGTTACACTCAGGTTGCTGCAGCACAACATCGGCAGGTCTGGCTCATGCAGGAGAGTCCTCAGTGCCTACCCATGAGCCCTTGGGACTGCGCAGTAAATCAAACAGGAAATGCAGCAGAAAGCCTAATAAAGTTATTCTAATGATAGCAATCTCCGCGGGATCATCCCAATGTACATTGGAAACTTCTCTCTCTCTCTCTTCTGCCATGCTGCCTGGTAAAGCCAAACATTTTCAAAACACATCCTCCAACACCAAACGTGGAGAAGCGGAAACAGAAGGTTAGAGGTGTGGAAATTAATAACATTAATCACCAAGTTTCTTTCTACCCTCATCTCTCGCTCTTTGCCTTACGGTTTTGAGGAGACGAGATTAAATATGAACCAACTCAGGGGGGATTGAAACCGTCCTTCTGATCACATTAATTCAGCAACACCATGCTCACATGAATATGTATGCTGATTTGTGGAAAAAGTGGCACATGCCCTTGTCTTATCCTGATTAATTCCATTATCACGTTTTAATTTTCAGTATGATGCCCAATATTTTCAGTCAGGTGACTGAAAATTTACTCTAGAACAAGTTTCGGATAAGTAAACAGGCCTCATCTCGCCAAATGTTTACAGATATCACCTTTGAGCTGCAAAGTCAGGGCCTTTAGCTTGTGCTAGGCGTTCTCAGCTATAAAGAATTACATTCCAGGTCTTGTATTTATGTTTGGGGCCGACACCTTGGACTGCCCTTTTATTCCACTCCTCGGCCTAAGACATAACAGCTTTTGTTTGAAATTTAGAGGCAGACACAACAACACAGCCGTGGCTCCACACTGTTCCGACCTTCCACCTCTGTTTACAATTCAAGCATCTCAAGCATAATGTTGTGAAATGGACAGATGGATCTACTAGGCGTCCAAAGAATCCTGTTATCTACAAAGTTTGTGCCAGTGCCTCCAGTCCATTCAGTAGGCTGTGTGTATAAAGCCACAGGAATAGATTTTCCTATCAATTTTAGTGAGCACACTAAAAAAGAATATTGCAATGAATTCTACAAAGCAAGGATTTTTATATAAGCAATGTTAGTTTGGGAACAGCAAAAGAAGGAGCAGTCTAGAATGAGCTAAAATATTGATAAATGTCTCATGGTAAGGAATTATACATTACTAACAGTGCAGCCTGCAGTGAAAATCAACTCATCTCTATTTATTGAGTCTGTGGCCTGTTGTTCATTTTCTAGGAATTTAGCTGAAGTGGCCTCTTGTTATTTCAAGTACTAATTGAACCCATTTTCATTTTCTAAACCTGTCTTACCACTTTCATTTTAAAGCAATAACTCATCGATGAACAACACCACTCGGCAGACGCCACTTGTCACAATGGTTCCACTTATGCATTGACCAAAACAGACTCAACAGTGAAAGTTGCATCACAGATTTTCAGGCCGTTGGCGCGTCAAAGTGCCTCACCACTTATAAGTCTGAATTGTGTTTAATATATTCAGTTTTAGGCTGTTTTTAAAAGCAGAGAGCTGAAAGCATCTCAGCAGATAGACTGATTGGATTTAAGGTATGCACATTTTCCAGAAATTTGGCAGTTTTTGACTTTTTCACAAATCTGTCCCTTGAGGTTTACAGACTGAGGCTTTTCCAATAAAACTGCCAAACAAGGAGAGGAATCCTATTCAGTCTTTGTCTTTGATATTCCTAAATGTCCTTAAACCGTGTTGAACCTTTGCAATATTTGAACCTTATTGAACTTAATTCAGTGGATTTAAGTAAAGCATGCTCGCATCTGTGTCACTGTTTGTAGATGTGAGTTGTGATCTTCCAATCATGGGGATGCTGATCCAGGAGAAGTTGACACGTCCTGGTCGGCAATCTGCATGGTAGCTGAGGTGCGGATACTTCATTCAGGCAATTCTTTCCTCTGATCATAATTGCACAGTGACAGATGGGCAATGGTGGAGCGCACAAGTATACAGCGTGCATAGAAATGTGCTCATAGCTGTGAATAGAAAAAGCCTCCAAGCAATCAGGTGTGTTTTTTTTGACAACTTGCTTGCCTATGTAACACCGACTTCATCACACAGAGTTGCATAAAAACGGACATAAGTTCCAGGAAAGATGCAAGTTCGAGAGATATGAAGAGTTGTAAATCTTCCCTGGTACAGGTGAATGCTGGAAATTGTGGCCATTTTTGAATCAGAGAGCTTCTCTACTGAGATAATGGACCAGTTGCGTGGCCTCTTGCCACCTTCCCTCCTCGACAAGTAAGCATCAAGAGAAAGGAGGTAGAACGGAGAAGAAGCAGTTAAATTGCCTTAACAGCTGTGCAGGGTATGAATAACTCGTTAGCTGTGTGCATTTTAAGTCATCAAATCCCGAACCCCCTCACCTACCCCTCATTTGCAAAGGGGACAGGAGGGAGGTGCTAATTAAAGTGATAAAGAGAACAAATCTTATCAAATCTGGCGCTGGATTTTTTTTTAGAGGGTGGGGTGGAGGTGTTGGTGTGTGGAGAAGAAAAATCCACGGTTACATCTGTATTCTCAAACACTCAGGGAAGGTGCTATTTCATGTTTAATTAATTAAGCAGTCTCTTTAACTGTATCTTGACAAATGTGATGCCAATTAGATAGTGAGGAGAAATTGTTTATTGCTAATTAATGGTTGATTTCAGGGGAAAAGAAGTGAAATCCTTTGGTATCGTACCATTTTTCCTAACTGTTACAATGCATAAATGAGCATCTACCTCTTTCTCTGCCATCGCTATCTATTGTCGGTTGAACGGTTGAAAGAGCAGAGGAGGAAAGCTTGAGGTTTGTATCTCTCTCATGCTAGCAACAGAAAGCAACACTGGCAGATTAACAGTTAAACTGATCAATTGATCTTATTTTAAAATCAAGCTTCCAAAAATACCAAATATGTCAGACAAAGTCTTGGGGGAATATGTATAAAAAAGGGTGCACTGGTGTAGATTATATTAATTTAATCTACCTTTGCAGCTATAGAAAATAGTTAAGTATTTCCATACATATAACTTATATAAAGGGATGGTTAAAGCTAGAATATGTTTGATATTGTTATACAATGTGGAACAGTTGTAAAAGAAAATAAAACTTATTGAAAGAAACTTAATTTGAATATTAAGAGAAAAATAAGGAGTTTGAGGAGTTAAAATTGATTTGGGGCCTAATCCTAATCCTAACTGGGATTATAAAATTAGAGTTAGGCTCCAAATCCATTGATGTCCTTATTATTCTCTTAATATTCCCATTAAGTTTCTTTGTGTGTGTTTTCTATGTATTTTGAGGTTGTCAGCTGCAGTCTGCCGCAGATACATCTGCAGCAGAGCCCCCTGTGGTCAGGGAGGATATTGCAAAACTTCAATAGACATAAGAATCAGTCAGATCAAATCATTCCATGAGTTTGTTTTAGTGACATAAATAAACACAATGTTCAGTCAAGATCACGGTTCAGGTCAAACATGAGAAAGTATAAAACAACGTACCGTCTTTTATTTCTGTCACTGTGTGAATTCAAGCAGTGTGTCTGCAGCTGAAAGGCTAATGGTGAGACTGTAGCACTGGAGTGAGGTAAAGTGCTGGGTTTGTGTGATAAATTACTCATTTATTCCTAATAATCTGGAAAATAGAAGAAAAAAAAAGAAACTAATTTCAGTTTTGTGTTAACAGAACAAAGTGGACCACGTGTGTGTTTCCATGTTATCATCTTAAAGTGAGTGATCTAATAAACACAAAACCAGAAAATGACTCTTAACTTAATAACTTTTTTTTTTGTTTCTTTTATTGTCACCGTGTCTTTAGGTTTGCTGCATTTCCTCACTGTTTGGATGATGAACTAGGAGTTACAAACTGCCAAGAGGTGCATGGACCCTGCAGGACATGCACAGCTACAGAGAAAAAACCCCAAAAAACTTACAAGGCCTACTGCACAAGTACAGCCTAAAGTTTTGTAGATTGCACTGTAAAAACCTCTTTCTTATCAAATCCAACTGAGTCCTAAATGTTTCATTTCCTTAAAACAAAAAAAGAAAGAAACAAAGTAAAGTATTTTCTGAAATCAAGTGTCATTTTCTCTTTTCTCTAGAATTTTTCTGGAAACAATCTGATGTTAACTGGAAACAGGCTGATATATTAGAAGGGTTTGACAGACTATATTCGGGTTTATACAACATCATATGTAATTTGTTTAAATGCCGCTTGACAAATTCCTTCACAGAATGAATAACCAGATTGTCTCTACTTCTACATTCATGATAACCTGTCTGATGTTGTAGATTCTAGTAGATTTTATTGTTCTATTACAGTTCTTATCTAATTGAATCACCTAATGACTGAGGGCCTGCAGCTGTGAGATGGTGGGTGAGTCATATAAATACAGACTACAACTCAGCGCACTGAAGAAAGCGTGAGACTGAAATGAGTTTGCAGAAATGTTTATTGACCTAACCTCTTTTTCAGATAGAAGAATGTGACAGCCATATGTTTTGAAAGCCAAGAAGCTTCCTATTCAACACTTTAACACTGCAGATTCAATGTTTGAAAGGAGCTTTTGTTTAGATTGCTGTTTTTTTCCTTAAGTATTAAAGATTTTTTTAAGCACAACATCAAAAGTTCGCACATTTATCAATTTGTTAAATCAATCTGCAACAAAAGTTTGCATCTTTACAGTTTCTATGGCTGTACAAACCAAATCCATATTGGCTGTGTGTCATGTGTCACCCATGAGACTAACCTAATACTAAAACAGGCCTGACCTCAGGGTGCACGCCAATTTTCACAGCATTCAGATCCCACAACACCACTGCACTGAAGTCATAAAAAATGCCTTTTGTTCCTCGACACTTCCTCCCATTGAAACCACTTGTGAATTATCATTTTCTCAGGGAATATAGTCTGCCGTCATCTTTCAATTACCGTATGCCAAAGTGAATGAGTTCTCTTAAAATAGCAACATGACACGCTGCAACTTTTTCTGTGTTGGGCTGCTAGAAACATTTTCTAATGTGTCATGTCGCTGGTTGATTTAAGTGTAGTCTGGCTACACTCGTAATGAAAGTACAAGCTGAACAGGGCTCTTCTGGTCAACAGGATTATCATTCAGATATGAAGTCCTATATGTGTTTAATTTATGGGCGTTGGGTGCTTAATTGTGTTGAGACAGGCACCCAGAGTAAATCTATTCTGCATATAATC